>NC_041400.2:118229939-118529939 GCF_900747795.2 Erpetoichthys calabaricus | reverse complement strand
TTCTTCAGGTTTTAAACACTAGCTCTTGTCTCTGGTTTTTGATTGTTGGAGTTTGGACTAGGTGATGTTTTCTTTTGTTTTGCCTCTTTTAGATAACTTACTGTTCACTATTGACTTTTGATTTTTTGCTCTTTATTATTGATGAAACTTAACCATTCTAATAAACTCTTTAATAATTATAGAATATTATTTTGTTATTTTGTTTTTTTTTTTTACAGTTTCTCTCTCCCATATAAATGTTATCCCTGACTGTTACTTCACGAGGCCTATCCAGTATGTTACGAGCACAGGCCTGATTCTAAGATTCAGGCCTGGTTTTGTGTTTCACAATTCCTGCATTATAACAAGCACCAGGTGTAGCAATCCCCACTGAGGATTTACTCATTACGAGACTGAAACTTAAAGCCATTCGATTTCATTCCTTGCACCAAGTCCATCCTGTGTACACTCACCTTCTGTTTCATAAATGCCATATGTCAACCAAGACCAAGATGATCAGATTCTTAAAAAGTACTAACTCACAAGCTGTCAGATATATGAACTTGACCTAAACAGTTTTCCATGGTAATTTGATGAATATATCTAAGTACGTTTTTGTTAAATTGGTTGTTTGGGGTTGATGGGGAATTCAGATTACTATTGCCTTTATAATTCACGTTTATATTGAGGTTTTTTTTTATTATGGACAATCTTAACCAAATTCCACGCGACTAGAATAGTTATGGAAATATATAATAGGTGTATATGATAAAAAGTGTGATACTTCACATTTTCAAGAAAGCACAGAATCTTAAAAGTACCCAAATGCATAGGTGAAGCAGTGGCCAGTGTGCTTAAACTGTTACAAGACTGTCTTTCTCAAATTATGATAATCGAGTATACAAGATATTCAGATAAGTTGTTAAGATGATTGGTGATCAGTGCTGAGTGAACCTCACAGAATTTGCTTCTGCTCAAGTCTAGCAAAATTACAGAAATCTTTGTGAAGTTCACAGACCTCTGTGAAATACATCAAAGTCAAATGGACAAGAGGAGCTGAACTAGCTCTGAGTTGGATTATAATGGTGCACTGGTCTTTTAAGTGTCCCTGAGGGCAAAGGGGAGTCTTCCAACAATTCTTGATTGATTATTGTGACCAAATATGTGATCTGAGCTGTGAGGCAGCAGTCCTAGGTAAGTTAAATTTTGACTATGTAGAATACAATAGATCAAAATATAAATTCACAGCTAACTTTTAAAAACTACACACTTTACCACAACCAAATGAATTTGACAATAGTAATGAAAAGAATAGCATTGTTTTTGAATGTATCATTTCTTGAGACAAAGACATTAAGTCCCATTTTACATTCATCTAAATGAAATTAAATTTTCAAGTGTAAACTTCAGATTAACTTAAGTAGAAGGGACAACTGGGCAATAATGCTTTGTAAGAAATATTTTATTACAAAGCCATCCTGGCTCTGCTGAGGTAAGCAGTCCCATCCTGTGATGAGAGGGAGCGCTGACGCTAACATTGTCTTCTCTTTCCTCATCTGCAGCCAAAAGAAAGTGCCTAAGAAAAATGACTGACCCAGCTCACCACCCAGCAAAATACATAAAAATCAGCCACAAACTAGCAATAAGTAAATAAAATATAGATATGGGGCACACATTAGCCATTCCCTGAAGCAGAGGTGTGGGACTGGCTCATTACATTGTTTGGCTTGGCACACAGCGGGAACATCTTTTTTATTTCCCATGTATCTTGCTTATGCATCACACTTTCTTCTTCCAACAAGAATAAGGAAACTTGTAATTAGTGATACATCTTTTGTTTTTAATATTGCACAGTAAGCCTTGTGTTTGCTGATGAGTGGGAAAGGGAAGGCTCCTTTAAGGTCATTGCTGAACATGTGGCTAATTTGTATACACAATTAGCCATACGGCGCTGTATTGCCAGCCACAGTGATCAGTGTTATATATCCATTGGCAGTCCTACTAATACTGCAAGTTTTTTTTTTAATGCATGCAGAATGGAAACCTGGCAGTGTTTTTCCACCTTTGGGGCTTTGGGACATATTTTTACCTTTTTAAGTTCACTGACAACTCACATACAGCAATCAAAGAGCCCAGGGGATTGAAATGAGCATGATTGCAGTTAAAGACGGGGAAAACTATTCCACAGTACTGTTTGTTGGACAGAATGGAAGGGAGTGGTTTCAGTGCATCTAATTTTTTTTTCCTCGTGTGCTTGTGACGCAGCAATGGCCAAGTCAGCAACAGTCTTACAATAGGCATGCATAAAAGTTCTGCGAATGGCTACTACAGCTCTGTGATGTCACATTGGCTTTGCAAAAGCATCATGGGGAGCTTGGAAAAAAATGTTCAATTAAGCCAGCTGCATTTCTACAGAAATATCCAGCAAACAAGGTCACTAGTGCTAAGAAAGATGCTTTGACAAATTTAGCCAATTAACACTATTGGTGATTACAAGACATATACACGTGGCAAGAGTTAAAAGTTCCTAAGATAAAATAAAAATGCTACACACAAACATAAGTATTATCAAACAGTTTTACCTACTAAACTTCTCAAAAAACTGAGGAGCCTATCTCTAATTAAAAAAAATCACAGTTTAAAATATTCTGCTCAAATGGACTAGATTTAATTAACAAAAATAGCAAAAAAAGAGCATTTATGGAATTGTAAATTTCAAAATTCAATTCTTGGGACGTGGAATGTCACCTCTCTGAAGGGGAAGGAGCCTGAGCTAGTGTGCGAAGTTGAGAGGTTCCGGCTAGATATAGTCGGACTCACCTCGACGCACAGCTTGGACTCTGGAACCAATCTCCTTGAGAGGGGCTGGACTCTGTACCACTCTGGAGTTGCCCCCGGTGAGAGGCGCCGAGCGGGTGTGGGTATACTTATTGCCCCCCCGACTTGCAGCCTGTACATTGGGGTTTACCCCGGTGGACGAGAGGGTAGCCTCCCTTCGCCTTCGGGTGGGGGGACGGGTCCTAACTGTTGTTTGTGCGTATGCACCGAACAGCAGTTCGGAGTACCCACCCTTTTTGGAGTCCCTGGAGGGGGTGCTAGAGGGCATACCTTCTGGGGACTCCCTCATTCTGCTGGGAGACTTCAATGCTCACGTGGGCAATGACAGTGAGACCTGGAAGGGTGTGATTGGGAGGAATGGCCCCCCCGATCTGAACCCGAGCGGTGTTTTGTTATTGGACTTCTGTGCTCGTCACGGATTGTCCATAACGAACACCATGTTCAAGCATAGGGGTGTTCATATGTGCACTTGGCACCAGGACACCCTAGGCCTGAGTTCGATGATCGACTTTGTGGTCGTGTCGTCTGACTTGCGGCCACATGTCTTGGACACTCGGGTGAAGAGACTGGCGGAGCTGTCAACTGATCACCACCTGGTGGTGAGTTGGCTTCGATGGTGGGGGAGGATGCCGGTCAGGCGTGGTAGGCCCAAACGTGTTGTGAGGGTCTGCTGGGAACGTCTGGCAGAGCCCCCTGTCAGAAGTAGCTTCAACTCCCACCTCCGGCAGAACTTCGACCATGTCCCGAGGGAGGTGGGGGACATCGAGTCCGAATGGGCCATGTTCCGTGCCTCTATTGTTGAGGCGGCTGACCGGAGCTGTGGCCGTAAGGTGGTCGGTGCCTGTCGTGGCGGCAATCCCCGAACCCGTTGGTGGACACCGGTGGTGAAGGATGCCGTCAAGCTGAAGAAGGAGTCCTACAGGACCCTTTTGTCCTGTGGGACCCTGGAGGCAGCTGATAGGTACCGGCAGGCCAAGCGGAATGCGGCTTTGGTGGTTGCTGAGGCAAAAACTCGGGCGTGGGAGGAGTTTGGGGAGGCCATGGAGAACGACTTTCGGACGGCTTCGAGGAGATTCTGGTCCACCATCCGGCGTCTCAGGAAGGGGAAGCAGTGCAGTGTCAACACTGTATATGGTGGGGATGGTGCGCTGCTGACCTCGACTCGGGACGTTGTGGGTCGGTGGGGGGAGTACTTCGAAGACCTCCTCAATCCCATTAACATGCCTTCCAATGAGGAAGCAGAGCCTGGGGACTCAGAGGTGGGCTCCCCCATCTCTGGGACTGAGGTCACCGAGGTGGTCAAAAAACTCCTTGGTGGCAGGGCCCCGGGGGTGGATGAGATACGCCCGGAGTTCCTCAAGGCTCTGGATGTTGTAGGACTGTCTTGGTTGACACGCCTCTGCAACATCGCATGGACATCAGGGACAGTGCCTCTGGATTGGCAGACTGGGGTGGTGGTCCCCCTCTTTAAGAAGGGGGACCGGAGGGTGTGGTCCAACTACAGAGGGATCACACTCCTCAGCCTCCCTGGAAAAGTTTATTCAGGGGTCCTGGAGAGGAGGGTCCGTCGGATAGTCGAGCCTCGGATTCAGGAGGAACAGTGTGGTTTTCGTCCTGGTCGCGGAACAGTGGACCAGCTCTATACCCTTAGCAGGGTCCTGGAGGGTGCATGGGAGTTTGCCCAACCAGTCTACATGTGTTTTGTGGACTTGGAAAAGGCATTCGACCGTGTCCCTCGGGGAATCCTGTGGGGGGTACTCCGAGAGTATGGGGTACCGGCCCCCCTGATAAGGGCTGTTCGGTCCCTGTACGATCGGTGCCAGAGCTTGGTCCGCATTGCCGGCAGTAAGTCGAACCCGTTTCCAGTGAGAGTTGGACTCCGCCAGGGCTGCCCTTTGTCACCGATTCTGTTCATAACTTTTATGGACAGAATTTCTAGGCGCAGCCAGGGCGTTGAGGGGGTCCGGTTTGGTGGGCTCAGGATTGGGTCACTGCTTTTTGCAGATGATGTTGTCCTGTTTGCTTCATCAGGCCATGATCTTCAGCTCTCTCTGGATCGGTTCGCAACCGAGTGTGAAGCAGCTGGAATGAGAATCAGCACCTCCAAATCCGAGACCATGGTCCTCAGCCGGAAAAGGGTGGAGTGCCCTCTCAGGGTTGGTAGCGAGATCCTGCTTCAAGTGGAGGAGTTCAAGTATCTCGGGATCTTGTTCACGAGTGAGGGAAGAATGGAGCGTGAGATCGACAGGCGGATCGGTGCGGCATCCGCAGTAATGCGGGCGCTGCATCGGTCTGTCGTGGTGAAAAAGGAGCTGAGCCGCAAGGCGAAGCTCTCAATTTACCAGTCGATCTATGGTCCTACCCTCACCTATGGTCATGAACTATGGGTAGTGACCGAAAGAACGAGATCGCGAATACAAGCGGCTGAAATGAGTTTCCTCCGCAGGGTGTCTGGGCTTTCCCTTAAAGATAGGGTGAGAAGCTCAGTCATCCGGGAGGGGCTCAGAGTAGAGCCGCTGCTCCTCCGCATCGAGAGGAGTCAGATGAGGTGGCTCGGGCATCTGATCAGGATGCCTCCTGGACGCCTCCCTGGTGAGGTGTTCCGGGCACGTCCAACCGGGAGGAGGCCCGGGGAAGACCCAGGACACGCTGGAGGGACTATGTCTCTCGACTGGCCTGGGAACGCCTTGGGATTCTCCCGGAAGAGCTAGAAGAAGTGGCCGGGGAGAGGGAAGTCTGGGCATCTCTGCTCAAGCTGCTGCCCCCGCGACCCGACCTCGGATAAGCGGGAGACAATGGATGGATGGATGGAAATTTCAATTCAGGTGAAAACTGCTCTTAACAATTTAGAATAAATTTTCATATAAATATACAGTATAGATGCAAATGAAAATAATATATAATGTATGCAAATGTTATCAGTTACAGTTAAGCAGATGCCTGGTTCTACAAAGAAAGACAATAACTTTTGACTTCACAATGCCCAAGTGTCATGAGTTAAATGCCTAAACATGTTACTTTAGTGTGTATATTTTCAAATGTAGCTGCACTTACTGTATGTCTGCCAAATGGTTCAAATTATAATTGCGCTTGTAACTCTGGAAGCAAATCCTGAGATGAGGACATACAGTATGAGTACACCTTAAATCTGACAAGAGAAAAGCTTAGAAGGTAACTTATGACAATAGAGTGGAGCCACATACAGTATATGAAATTCAGAGCAGTTGGAAAAAAATGAAGCACAGCTTTTTTTTTTAGAACATAACTGTCAAACTGGAAAAGGTACGTCTTCTGAGTGGAAGCATTCCAACATTTTTCTTTGTTTCAGTAAAAGTACATTTTTCACATGTTCAAGAAAGGAAGCAATTACACCATCCAGAGACAGAAGTCACACATTTTTTTAACATCATGGTGTGCTGCTTAACATATACACACAGCAAACATTACATAAAGAGAATATGAACACAAACACAATACATTGCAAAGTTTTACCAACTGCACCTGGCTTTGGAAAGACAACTATCCCACACCTCAGTTCTTCTAGGTGTTCAAATCTTTTGCTTATAATAACTAACTCTCAATGCTAATGATAGCTCTCAGGCTTTAATTTCACAGGATGATGGATTACTTCTCTGTTCAGCATAATATATTTCTTGGATCAAAATTAAAGACAGATGGAGTCAAGATGGAGCTGCAGTAGTGCAAGTGGCGTTGGAACACATATTAATAAGTATGAGATATACAGTACAATTTAAGGTCTAGGTTTAAATTGTTATAAGAAAAGAACAAAACAATAGCTACTATTCACAAGCCTTGTGATTTCAGGCTGAACTAGTACCAAAAAGGTCCTGAATTCTTAAATAAAAGGCATGAGGCCTACAAAATCACTTAAAGGGAAAGGGTAACTGGCAAAACCCTGGCCCAAATAAATAAATATTTAAATATTTCATTAAAAAACAGAACCAGAAAGGTATAAACTAATAATTAACAAAAACAAGCAAGTTAATCTTGAAAGAAATGAGCAAGAATGAAGTGTCAAAACCAGACAATCCAAACAAAAAAGGCTGAAACACTAACAAAGCTGAAATAAAAGGTGGGAATCACGAGAAAGGGGAGTGGAACAACAATAAAAAAGAAAAGATTTGGTAATGCCTAAAGAAAGAACTGAGGAAATCAGGTAGAATATATAGGGCTAGTGAGGTAATACTCTATATATATAATTACAAGGAGAGGAACTGGGATAAAATTACAAATAAAACAAAATATATGTGAACAGTTTTGACTAGAGCAGGCCACTCATCCCACTAAGCATGTTAGTCCTATTCACTTAGCTTCACCAGAATGACATAAAGTCAAGTTTTTAACATCACTAAAGTACTACTATCTATCACACTACTTGTGTGTTCATGATTCTTTGTATGAGGAACAACTTTCTAAAGTTTGAGTGAAATCACCACTCGTTTTCATCTGGGCCCCTGGGCTCTTGTTGAAAAATGTATTTTAATGTAACAGCATTCATAATTTTAAACACTTCAATCAGGTCATCACTTAATCTCTGACTGCCTAAATTAAAATGTTTTAACTCTTTCAATTGCAGTTCATATCTTATAGCCCTGAAATTAGTTTAGTTGTTCTTCACTCGAGTTTCTCTAGCAGTGCTACATGGCACTGCTAAGTCTTTTTTGTAATTTGGAGATGAAAACTGCACACAGTGCTCCAAGTGAGGCTTCAGTAGTGTGTTAAATAGCTAAATCATAACTTTCCTTGACTTGGAGTCAGCATATCGAGGTATATAACCTAATATCCTATTAGCCCTCTCATCCACCTACTATACACTGTGTGGATGTAGAAATGGACAAGTTGATAGAAGAAGATGAAGGAAACAAGGATGAGATTGCATTTAAATAGCGCTTTTCAAGACACTCAAAGCACTTTACAAAGAGAGGGGGGAACAACTTCAGCTACCACCAATATGCAGTATCCTCCTGAATGATGCAACACCAGCTATCTTGCATCAGTATGCTCACCACACATTACTTATTAAGTGGTGAGAAATTGAGAGAGATAGTTGGCCAATTAGAGACGGAAATGATCAGAGCATGATGGGAAATTTAACCAGGACATTGAGAAACACCCTACTTCATATGAAACATGCCCAGGGATCTTTTATGACCACAGAGTGTCAGGACCTTGCTTTTACGTCTCATACAAAAAATGTGCTGGAGCAATAGGATCCATTATCAGATCACAGAGTATGTGCCTCTGCTGGATCCAACAACACCTTTTCCTGCAGCAACCCAAGCTTGTCCTAGATGTTCTCCATTCCAAGTACTGGCCTGGCCCTAACATGCTTAGCTTCAAGTGGATTACCTGTTCTGAAGTACATGTGGTATGGCTGCTGAGACTTCAAGGTTCCTCTTATAAGGTGTACAATCATGTTTTGATCCCCCATTGTGTATTCAAAACACTTTACCTTACTACATGTAATATTTCATTTTTATTTACATTAATTTTTATCTGCCACAAATCTGCCCAATATAAAATTTGTCTGATGTGGAAGATAAGACTGCCTCTTCTGGGAAATAACTTCAAGAGTACACCAAGGGAAGGATTTGGAAGTGACACCAGTTATAACAATGTATTGTTTTTACAGTGACAAGAGGAAATGTGTTGTGTTGCAGCTCTCTTTTTTAGTTTTAAAGAAGTTTATTAAGGAAATTCAAGAGCGTTCCAATCCACAGCTCTGTGCATTTCTTCAGGCACGGTGAGTAAATGAAAGAACGCAAACGCAACACATCATATCCCCATGGCTTTTTATTTGTCAAGTAATGTTTTGTCAAGGGTCTATCTTTACCTCAGGAGGCTGAATGAGGAATACTTTAATTTTAAAAATAAAACCTGCCCTTGAACCACAACTACAGCTGGGATTTCAAAGCAGGTAAGATTGCAGGACTATGAATTTGCCTGTTGTCTCTGATTTGAAGATCATTGATCAGATTACTAAAATAAGAAAAAAAAAAATCTTAAAAGCACTCCAGAGTAAACATCACAGGTGGTGCAAAGATGGTCTTTTAGGTTAGCCATTTTTGAAATAAAGCATTGATAACAGGTATATTCCAGAATTTTCAACTTGAGGTTAAAGATTTTCAGTTGGGCCTGGGCTTTGCTTCTGAACTTCCATTGTTAATTGCTTACAATGACAAAAATCCAAAATACAGAAATTTAATCAAAAAACAGTAGACTAATACTTGCTCTTCTTGTATGCTCTATTTTACCCAAAAAGCTCAATTTTGTGATGTATTTAGAGTTTCCAAATAACACACTCGGATAGACAGTTTTAGAGACAAGCTGAATATAAAGGGTACTATCAGAGATGAGCCTCAGGGCCCTGTCTGACAACAGTGATGAATACATAGACAGGCAGACAGACAGACAGCCACATCTATCTATCTATCTATCTATCTATCTATCTATCTATCTATCTATCTATCTATCTATCTATCTATCTATCTATCTATCTATCTATCTATCTATCTATCTATCTATCTATCTATTAGTGAATGACTCTTTATGAGCATGATGCAGCAGAAACAAAATACAACCCCATTAGTGATTTCATCACAGTTTACATTTGGAAAAACTGATGGACATTCTTAATGTGGTCAGAGCCCAAGAGGATATCAAAAGATTTAGAAGTTTCCCTTGGGTAAAAGGCACAACGTTATTTAGCAAACATTTAAGAGAAAGACACATCTGTTAACCATTAATCAGGATGAGTTCCATCAGTAACTCCACATGTAGACAGATTGCTGCTAAGATGTACAGTATGTGAGTTAACCCAATGTAAAGACTTTAAACAAGACTTATAACTGCTTCACAGGCATGGTTACAAAAGAAAAACCCATAAGTGTCCAAGCCATAGTTTTCCATGGTTTACATTCACTAAAGGGAAGTGGTTTAACATAAAAGCTCAAAACTAGGAGGAATGTAGTGATCTTATAGTCAATTTCTTTTTCAGCAACTTGAATCTGGGAGACCTGCCTGGAAACAGATTACAATAACAGTCACAAAGCCCAAGAATGTTAGAATGTTCTTGTGTTATGGCAGTTCTCTTCAAATGAACTCTGTCTGTCTGGGATCCTGAACAACATAAACAGTATGTGAAAAGCAAAAATACATTTCATAATACATTGTTTATGCTGTAATATGCATTATGATAGAATAGTTTCACAATACACAACACAGTGTAGTTTTTCCATATTACCCATCCATCCATCCATCCATTATCCAACCTGCTATATCCCAACTACAGGGTCACGGGGGTCTGCTGGAGCCAATCCCAGCCAACACAGGGCGCAAGGCAGGAAACAAACCCTGGGCAAGTCGCCAGCTCACCACAGGGCGCACACACACATACACAACCACACACCAAGCACACACTAGGGCCAATTTAGAATCACCAATCCACCTAACCTGCATGTCTTTGCACTGTGGGAAGAAACCGGAGTACCTGGGAGAAACCCATGCAGACACGGGGAGAACCCGGGAAGCGAACCCAGGTCTACTAACTGCGAGGCAGCAGTGCTACCCACTGTGCCACCGTGCTGCCCCGTATTTCCATATTATTATACTGTAAATACTGTGTAAATCTCATTATGCTCTAGTAAAGCAGTTCAAAGTCACAACATGTTGCTCATTACAGGAAATAAAGTGAAAAGGAGAGATATTAAAAAAAAACTAATCTGCAACAGCTATATAAGTAGATTTTTGTTGACGTTATTGTTAAGGGCATGACCATTCTAGTAGGTATGCTGGGACTAGTTTGAAGTGAAGACAGGAAAGGGGTGTAGCCAGGAGCAAAAGTGACATGTTTGTCTGTTTTCCTTGAACTAAGAAACACACAAAAGGACCAGGAAATGTGACTTCAGTCTATTCCCCTTTATAAAAACACACCCACACAAGTCATTAATGTATTTTAAGACCTAGATGACATTACACTTCTGCCTTGGGCCACATCTAATCTTATGAACAGTGTGTTACCATACAATCTATGTCCTCCCTCGACAATAAATTGTCTTTTTTAAAGTTAACCAAAACTCACACTTTGTTTTATGCTGATATTTCATAGTATCCAGTTATATATCCATCCATCCATTAACCAACCCACTATATCCTAACTACAGGGTCACGGGGGTCTGCTGGAGCCAATCCCAGCCAACACAGGGTGCAAGGCAGGAAACAAACCCCAGGCAGGGCGCCAGCCCACCGCAGGGCACACACACCCACACACCAAGCACACACTAGGGACAATTTAGGATCGCCAATGCACCTAACCTGCATGTCTTTGGACTGTGGGAGGAAACTGGAGCACCCGGAGGAAGCCCACGCAGACACTTGGAGAACATGCAAACTCCACGCAGGGAGAACCTGGGAAGTGAACCCAGGTCTCCTTACTGCGAGGCAGCAGCACTACCCACTGCGCCACTGTGCCGCCCAGTTATATATAGCTCCTTTAATTATTTGGTGTTTTTTTGGTATTTGGTACACTGTATTTATATAATCCTGAATCAGATACATTTACAATTGTGTTATAACTATTTTCAATTACTAACCATGTTCATGCACAACTGAGCCGTCTTAGGTTATAAACTGTTGGATTTACAATAATTCCAAATCCTCCTATTACAGTGTTTGGAGTTATTGTGGATGGGATTTGGCTGTTTACTGATAAACGTACATATTTTCTACACTGCGTTGTTGACATTTTGATTAATTTTGCTCAGCTAGCTGATGCCTAATGTATCTACCAAAACTCAATGGGAAAATTATACCTAACTTTAACTAAAACTGGAAAAAATCTATTTTCTTTGCATGGAACTGTGTTTGAATGGTGTATTATATGTCTCTCTATTATATAAAAAAATTTTGGGACAAGACGAGACCTGTTCTAAGAGACAAGACATGACTTTCTCAAAAAGACACTTTTACGAGACGAGACTTTGTGCCAAGAGATTTAACCGGGGCCGCAAAAAGACAAAGAGTAGATGACAAAGTAGAACGTCATAAAGAATTCAAAAATGTTGGCGTGATACACATGCAGTGCAGGTGTCTCAAAAAAATGATAGTAAAGATCACATTAGTGCAAACAGATGGAAATTATTACTCTGTGAAATAACGGAACAGCGAAAAGAGACTGAATATATTGTTCGTATTTAAACTTTATATCGGAGACTTGTAGATTGTCTAATTTGTGTTGCCAGGAGGGGACAGTTCCGTCTCTCAATTAAAAGAATAGAAAATCTTCCTCTTCATTGGGGCGCACCTCAGGAGCGGGACCCCCAACAGGAGCAGAGGATGTCTGGGGGAGAAGAGAAAGACAAGGCAGTGAGACAAAAGGACAGCTGCTGTACAGGCTTTTAAATGTTCGAAGCGCCGCACGAGATGCAGATCATGTGTCATGGCAGCAGCAGCAAGCCAGCAGCTGATCGAGCAAAGAGGAGGTAAAAAAAAAAAAACTGTATTTGTTTCTCATTGTACCACCGTTTAAGAGGGGGTTTCAGAGGAGTGACCGCATCTCCTTGGGGTGTGTTCAGCACCTCTCTTCACAACACGAGCGGCAGAGACGCGAAGTGGCTGGCACATCGCGCATGTTGGGGTGATTGAGGGGGTTGGCAAGCGAAGCGAGCAGGGGAAGAAGCCCCCTAGTCTTTTATATAAAGAACTTAATTAAATATAAAAGTTGTAAAGGTAGCCAGTTAAGTAGACACCTAGAGGAGTCAAAGAAAGATTAGTGTAGCACCCTAGTAACCTCTTTTAATATTAACAAAAAATACAGTCGACAAACGGTTCAAACAAAAAGTAGTTTTGAGACTTTATATTACTTGGGTAAGCGCTCAGGAGCTCTATCATTCATTATTGTCAGTTCGATATTTTGATGCCACCTTCCAGGAACAGGCCAGCTTTATAGGGCTGAGACTGGAAGGGGTGGAGTTTTCTCTCTTATCATTTGTTCATCTTGGGCATTTTTTCTTGGCTGCGGAGGAGGAAGGTGAAGATAATGTTTGCATCAATGCCCCCTCTCATCCCGGTATGGAATTGCTTTCCTCACCAGAGCCAGGAAGGTAATACCCAGGTGCATATGCATGGCAAAGCAGCATTGCCCAGTTGTCCCTCCTGATTAAGTTAATCTGATGTTTAAACTTGACAATTTGGTATTACCATATGGATGGATGAATGTAATACAGGGTTTGAAATGTATTTGACTCAAGAAGACAAACAATTATGCAAAATAATGCTATTCTTTTTATTACTACGCATAACTTGGTTTGGTTGTGGTAAAATGCCAAATTAAAAAAAATGTGATGAATTTATATTTAATCAGTTCTTTTCTACATGGTCAAAATTTCATTTCCTTAGGACATGGTAACAGGGAGTCCGAGGCAGCAATCAATGCACACATCTAGACTGGACATGAACCTAGCACATTTTTCAATCTAGCTGTGAAAAGACTGGAGAGCCTTAAGGCAATAAGGATGTAAGGGGAACATGCTGTTTGACATGCGAGTAAGAATATTACTCTGCTCATGAGATAATATTACTATTACTACTACTACTACAAATACTACATATGAATATTACATTGTAAGGGATGGCCGGCAGTTCATCCTGGCCAGGACGCCCCAGTAACGGAAGGATGGGGGAGGGCAGCTTATCAGGGACACTGCCTCCCCCAGGACGATAGATGGCAGCTTCCCTGGACTTGGAGTTCGGCAACACAGCCCTGCTGGGTACCGTGGGTGCTGCCAGGAGACACTGCAGAGAGACTGGTGAGTCCCTACTGTGTGCATAGCCCGGAAGTACTCCAAAGTCACGGGGACAGAAGGACAGAAGCACTTCCGAGTCAAGGACTATATAAAGGACTGGTGGAGACCTAGCAAGTAACCCGGAGTTGGGAGGAGTGTGACGGAGCTTGCTGGGAGGTATGGAGGAGAAGAAGAGTATTGAATTATTGTGTTTATTGATTGTGTTTGCTGTGGTGGAGGTGCTTTGGAGCACGGGAAAGAAGAAATAAGTAAAAGAATACTTCTTGGTGCTTTTAACTTGTGTCCAGAGTGTCTGTCTGTTGGGTTTAAGGGGTAACAGCGAACCCTAATGTCCACAACATGCAAAGTCCAAGCAAAAATGACTGTGGAACTGAACCAGACTACAATGAGATAGAAATGCTGTTCACTGCACCTTGGTGTTTTTTTCTTACAATTAAAAAGAAAGTTAAAACACTAAAAACACAGATCCACTAAGACAATGATTTCAACATGTAAAATTTGAGGCAGTCTTTAAAAAAAACAAACGAAGATATACAGCATAATTTAGGACAAGCATACTATGTGAGAATTTTGAAATACCTAAAAAAAAGTGAATGGGAAAATTAGGGCATTCTTGATGTTAAAAATAGACTCCACGCACAAAATATGCTAAATTTACTCTTGATACAAAGATAGCTAAAGAGAAAAGAAAGACAAATGTGATATCCAGAGACAACAAAAAGTATAAATCAATGCGAAGATAAAAAAATCCAAGTCAGAATGGCTAGCACAATGGTGCAGTGATTGGCACACCGGACACTAGTGCAGTTTACAGGTCCTCTCAGTATTGGAGTGGATTTTTCTCCACATACTCTAATGATCATTCCGAAACCCAAATATGTGTTCTAGGTTTGGTGGTCAGTGTTAATAAATAATTCTGCAAGAATTTCCTGGAAGATCTTCTGTAAAAAGCTGCATAAGTGAAGTCAATCTTTACAGCATTCGATTCTTGGGTTTTGTAAAGGAGATTTTGCTCTGTTGCCTCAAATCTTCAGAGTTTTGGGTTCAAATCTTGGCACAGACATTCAGTGTGAATTGTGAACATTATTTCTGTGTCCATGTGAGATTTCCCAAGGTGCTCCAGTTTCTTCCCACAATTAGTTCTGATCGACTGACAAGTTCAATTGATCTCTTTGTGAGTGTCCTGAGATGGACTGACATCTGTGTGCCCAGTGCTGCTTGGGAAACATCCGGCTCCCTGTATTTGAACACTAAGGTTCGTAAAATGAGGGAGTCATATTCCCTTTCTTTGTAAGTAAAGAAATCAAGCAAAATGACACCTTTAATTGGTTAACTAAAAAGATTACAATATGCAAGCTTTCGAGGCAACTCAGGTCCCTTCTTCAGGCAGAAGGAGCCTGAGTTGCCTTAAAATGCTGCTGTGGGATATGGCC
The DNA here is from genome assembly GCF_900747795.2 of Erpetoichthys calabaricus. Classification (NCBI taxonomy): domain Eukaryota; kingdom Metazoa; phylum Chordata; class Cladistia; order Polypteriformes; family Polypteridae; genus Erpetoichthys; species Erpetoichthys calabaricus. The sequence continues at coordinate 118,514,866 of NC_041400.2, read as the reverse complement.
AGCCATTCATCCCGGCCAATACCCCCAGGCTGCCAGATGGAGCCTTCCCTGTAGTGTGGAAGTGCCCCAAATGCCAGCAGGGAATCATGGACAATGGAGTGTTTATTCACAACCCTGCTGGATACCATGGGGGCCGCCAGAGAACGCTGCAGAGAGGATTAAGGATTATTTTCCCTACACCCCGGAAGTACATTCCAGTCACATGGACAGAAGAAATGACGTACTTCTGGAATGAAAAAGAAGAGTTTTGATCTGACTCGGAAGTGCTAGGAAGTCACATGGACTGAAGGTTCAGAAGCACTTCCAGATCAAAAACTATAAAGGACTCTGGGAAATCCCAGACGGACAGGCTGAGTCGGGAGGAAGGGTGGCAACGCATCTGGGAGTGGAGGATTGTTTATTGTTTATTGTTTTGTAGTGATTTATGAGTATAGTGGAGTGGAGGGTGCTTTGTGCACTGTATTATCTGAATAAATATTATATTTGGACTTTTATCTGGTGTCTGGCATCTGATCAGAGGGTTCAAGGGAGCGATAGCGCCCCCTATCTGTCACACTGCATATTGCAATCTTTTTAGTTATCCAATAAAAGGTGTCATTTTGCTTGACTTCTCATTACTAGCTATAACAGACAAAAGGCAAAAAGTGTGAGTCCATGGATCTATCCTGTCTGAACGTGGTTCAGCAAACATACAGTAGCAGAGGCTTCAGTTTACTTTAGTGGTCTGCACTATCTTCTTTGTCTGGTCAAAAAATGTGAAAAATGTGATGTCATGAAATGAGAATTGACCTAAGTTCCTAATGAATGTTTCCAGTGTATTGTTACATCCTTTTCTCTAGTGAGAAGGGGCCTGAGTTGCCTCGAAAGCTTGCATATTGTAATCTTTTTAGTTAGCCAATAAAAGGTGTCATTTTGCTTGACTTCTCACTACATTCATAATGGCTAACACAGTACAACATCCTAATACTATTTGCAAGTAAAAATATTTGACAGAAAGCCATCAATCTCAGTTTAGAGTACCATTTTTTATGACTTGACTACTGATTATAAAAATAAAGACCAATTCCATTTGTTGTGTGAATTTTAAACAGAACCATTCTTGCAGGAAACATGTTCCATTATTTTAATGGTATATTTTTCATGTCGTCTGTTTTTTTGGTAATGTGTTTCTAACATTTATGTGAAATCTAGTCTTAGTCACCTTGGAACTCTGCCCAAGCAATCATTTTGAAGGTTTTTAAGTCTAACAGGCCACATTCTACTGGTAAGTTTATTTTCATTAAACTATTCGGAGTACTTTTCTCATAACTCATTCAGATCTTTATAGCTTAATAAAATTAATACACACAAAAATTCAGTTCCTTAAACTTGCTAAGAAAAACATTTTCCTCTCCAGTTTCTGCAAAGTACCACATGATCTCTAAAGATTTTTTTTATTTTACTAAAATCCAGTACTGTTTACATTTATATATTTTTCAATGCACTGTCTGGTGAAATTGCGCACTCCATGTGATTGAATGAAACAAATAGCGAATATTCTCCTTCCTATACGCTCTATAAAACTAAACATTTTCTGAATTAACATGAAAACTTAATTTGCTTCATAGCTGCCAGACTTTGATGATTTAGCTGCCTCCAGGGTGTCTGCTCTTCTCTTTAATTTTGTCATCACTTAATTAATGATCTTGTTTGTTTTGTCTTTATCCATGTCATGTGTTTAAGTTGATAAAATACTTGCCTGAGTCCCTCACATTTGGAGAACTGCAATTTTAAAATCAGCTAAATGATAAAAAAAACATCCTCATACCATAGCTCTTTGTGTTTTTTTCCTTTTAGGTTAACTTTGTACACACAGAGTCACTCAATCCTATATGCACAATTTTAGCTTAATAATCACATATGTTTGTGGAAGTTATGGGTCTTAAAATGTTTACTTCACTTTATTATAATTAACCATTAAGATACTTTCCTTTTGTTATTTTCAGAACTGTTAAATCATTTTTCATAATATGTATATCTGTTAAACTAGGCATTATTAAATTATTGTGTTAAAATTTCTAATTGCATGGAAAGTTGGACAGTTTGTGCTTATTATTTGAAAATAATAGTGTTCAAAGAGGGCTCAGATCTAGAGGGATGTACCTCATCTGTCCTATCCTATGTGCAGTTCTGTACTGATGCAGTCCTGTTCACGAAGACCTTTAGGGTGTTTCTAAATTAGAAACCGTGGCTGGACAGTACAGTGAGGTCCCTGCTTAAAGCCTGGGACGCTGCATATAGGTCAGGCGACAGGTTGGCATATAGCAAAGCCCAAAACAAACTAAAAAAAGCAATAAACCTGGCAAAATACAGATACAAACAGCGTATCGAGGAATATTTTGATAGCAATGACCCACGGAACATGTGAAGAGGCTTAAAGACCATAATGGATTATAAGTGCAGCGATCAGCAGGTCAGCTATGACCCTAGTCTCCTTGACATCTTGAACAGTTTCTTTGCACGCTTTGATGCATCTAGCAGCAGGGTGACTGTACATCTCCCTTGGCTGGAGGAGCAGCATCAGCCTCTAGTCCTGCAACTACACCAAGTGAGGTCCACTCTGAGGAGGATCAACACCAACAGAGCTGCAGGACCGGATAAGGTGTCAGGTAAGACACTGAAAATATGTGCTGATCAATTGGCAGGAGTCTTTCTGGACATTTTCAACCTTTCTTTACAACTTGCAATGGTCCCTGTCTGCCTCAAATCCTCCACTATTGTGCCAGTGCCTAAAATATCAGCAGTCACTTGCATTAATGATTACCGCCCTGTGGCTCTGACCCCAATAATAATGAAGTGCTTTGAGAGAATCCTCCTAAAGTACATCAAGGATGCCATCCCTGCTGGATTTGACAACCATCAGTTTGCCTACAGGAGGAACAGATCTACAGAGGATGCCGTCTCAATAGTACTTCACACAGCCCTGACTCATCTGCAGTGCCCTAACACTTATGTTAGGATGCTATTCGTCGATTTTAGTTCAGAGTTTAACACTGTAATCCTGGACAAACTGGTACAGAAGCTTCATAATCTGGGTCTGTCCACATCGTTGTGTCTCTGGATCAGGGACTTTCTCACTAACAGGCCTCAGGTGGTTAGAATTGGAGATCGTACATCAGCCACACTGGTTTTGAACACAGGCATGCCACAGGGTTGTGTGCTCAGCCCAGCACTCTTCACGTTATTTACACACAATTGCTCTGCCATCCATGCCACAAATATGGTTGTGAAGTATGCAGATGATATGACCGTGGTGGGTCTCTTATCAGACAATAATGAGACTCACTACAGAGAGGAGATACAACACCTAGAACTATGGTACTCAGCCAACAACCTCATTTTGATCACCAGCAAGACCAAAGAGATCATTGTGGAATATAGAAGGTCCAGAAGAACAGAACATGCTCCTATATTCATACATGAGGAGGCTGTAATGTGTGTGGACAATATCAAGTTCTTGGGTATCCACATCACATCGGATCTGACCTGGTCTTTGAACACATCTCACCTGGTAAAGACATTATCAAGTTCTTGGGTATCCACATCACATCGGATCTGACCTGGTCTTTGAACACATCTCACCTGGTAAAGAAGGCCCAACAAAGACTCTTCTTCCTGAGGAAGATGAGATGTGCTGGATTCTCCTCTTGGCTGCTCACAAACTTCTACAGATCCGCTATAGAAAGCATTCTATGTCACAGTATGACAGTGTGGTACGGCAGCTGCACAGCACAGGACAGGAAGGACTTGGCACGGGTGGTGAGAACAGCACAGGAGATCATGGGAAGTCCTCTCCTAGACCTGGACTCTGTATATGCTGGAAGAGTGCAGAAGAGGACCAAATGTATAGCTGCAGATCTCACCCATCTGGGAAATGGACTGTTTGTACCACAGCCTTCGGGAAAGCGGTACAGAAACAAAAAAACACGTACCAGTAGACTGAAAGACATCTTTTTCCCCAGAGCTGTGAAGTCCATCTGCCCCTGCTGATACAAACACATACATCTACCCCTAACCTGCCCCACTGTAGACATGCACACGCACTTTCCCTTGTAATCAAACATACACACTCATATTCCTCTCCTGCAGACCCACGCACACAGATCACTGGTCTCTGCAGGCGTACTACCTCAGGAAAATTCTGGACTTGATGATGTTTTATTGCTGCTGTCTTTTATACTATTATGTTTATTTTATTATTTATAGTGTATTGTGTATTTAAGTATTCTGCCTTGAAGCTGAGTCCTACCAACAAAAAAGTTTATGTGTATGCATAATGACAATAAAGAATTCTATATATCTATCCATCTAAAATGGGCCACATGGTGGTGCACAGTGGTTAGTGCCGCTGCTTCATAGTTTTAGAAGAATTCCTGGGTCATTCTTTGGGTGAAGTTTGCACACTTTCAATGTGTCTACTTATTTTTTTTCATGTTCTATGGTCTTCTTCTCACAATGCAAATATGTGTCACAGACTCTTTACTGGACCAATAAAAATGAATGTGGAAATGCCAGGCAGTGAACTAGCATTTTATCAAGAGCTAGCTTCTACCTTTTTCCTAATCCTTTTGGTACAGGCCTCCGACAATCTTTATAATTTTATAAAGTAGGTGTAAAAATGGATAGATACATAGATGCACAGTTTTTAATACATCCAGTAATCTAACACTTTTTAAAGTCTTCAATGTGATATTTCTAAAGTAGTCCTAAACTTTGCTGAACTTTAATGTACCTATTCTGCCCAGTACAGAGAGAAGATTGGTTTAATTAGGGATCAGAAGAAGAAATGTAGGCAGGAAAACAGACCAAAGTTCGTAAACCAGGATTTTAAAACTATCAAGTTGACAAAGCCAAAGTACAAAACATATCATAGTCAGGGATCAAAGGGATCAAAAGCCAGCAACATTAAACACACAAAAATATAACAAACACACCGAGTTTGATCTGAATCCGTAGTCTCGGATGACAAAGAAGTATATGGCTCTGACTTATATACTATTGAGTAGGTGATGTCGCACACCTCACACCCTCTGATTGTCTTTGTGTACTGACATAAAGGTAAATTTAAATGCCAGAAATAAATTCTGCATCTAGGAAAATCCCAAACCGGAGGACAAGAATACAAAATAAAATCAAGACAAAATCATAATAGTGCCTTTGCACAGTGCCTTTTACATTGAGCCAATAAATCAAAATATATTAGGGATACGCTTTTTCTGGTAATTTTAACAAAAATTATTATTTTAAGTACACATTACACAGATGTACTTGTGGATCTTATCTACACCAATCAGTCTGAAGCTAGATTTGCCAATTTAGCGTATAGCACTTAACAAAATCCTTACTGCTTTAAATAAAATACCACACAATAAAATTCAGTCAAGTTTCTCAATAACAGTCCTCAATGTTAGTTACAAAACATTAATGGATATCAGAGCCTATTGCCAAAAATGGCTCAAGTGATAAAAAGCATGTTAGTAAAGTCAAACACCAAACAGCTACATATCTCAAATGTTGCAACAAGTCTTCATAGTCTCTGTCATATTCCTTTGCTTCCAATAAACAGACAATCAAGTCTGGAGTTGCATCACAGAATGGAAAAATTCCACTAAAGCAGAAAACCTTTGTCATTATAAATTAAAAACAGACAAGAATATACTGTGTAATCAAGCAGGAAGAATGTAACTGTCAACAAAATTATATTGTGCAGAATCACCAGTCATGCAATGTTATAAAATGGTCTGATTAATTATAGGGAATGATTTTTTTTTTTAGTGGTTCATAATGAGTAAATTAAGTAAATTATGTTAGGTAATTCAAAATATATTTGACAAAAGGTCTCCTGGCTATCAAAGGATTGCCAAGGGCTGAAAGTCTGCCAGTGTGACACAAAAAAAGATAGTTCCAAATATGGACTATCGAAGCGACAATACTCCTGGTTGATGTGTTTGTTTGAGATGAAAGGAACCATACAGAGATTTTAAGAAGGCAACAGCTGTCACAGAGACGTGACTCTTCAAGGGATGCTTTAGCCAGTGACCTCAGAAATAAAACATTGGAAGGATTTAAAAATCACTTTGCAAAAGGGACCCTTTAAAGTTCAACTTGACAGAAGAATTGTAGCCAACTCTCACTGGCGGGGGGAGGAGGAGTAGAGGAAAGAGGTTTGAACAGCGAGTGGGTGAGCTGTGGTGTGGTAATGAAAGGTGGGACAGCCAAGTTTAAAGGCAAGCCCACTGAAGCCACATAATTTTAGTCGTGTCCTGTTTATTTAATGCTATAGGTCATTCCTTTCTTGATCCCTCACTTTAATGTGGTTTCCTATAACCATGCATTTATATAATTTAGGAGCTCTTCTGGCATTGTCAAGTTCATTAGATAAATTTTGTTCCTCTCCATAAAGAACGCTATCACTGTACGTGTTCCGCTGGTTAGAATCTCAAGAGATGTTCAGATTTTATTAGGCCAGCTAATGAGTTTGGTGTGCACAACATTTTTGAATCTTGTTACTTTTAGATTGTAATTTAATTTGCTTTGTAAAGAGTCTTAAGATGCTCTCTGTATGGTGCTTAGAAATAAGCATTGACTGATTGTTTAAAAGTCAGCTACATGATGTGCATTAGGAAATACGGGAGCTTGCTCCACTTCATTATTCCACAGAAAAATTCTCTGTATTTTCATGATAGTTGCACTTTCCCAGCCTTTGTTGGACACTTCATTGATACACAGTGCAGAACTAAGAAAATAAGATATCTGCTTAAACGTGTGATTGTGATGGGAAATCAGGGCCACTGCTGGCCAAATGGGTGCCCTAAGCAGAAATTTACTTTTGTGCCCCCTCCCCCAAATATTACGGAAGTAAAAATAAAATAATAAAAAAAACACCTACTATAGGGGCCAAAATAGAACTTTATTCAAATAAGGTGTGCTTAGCCTACTCTGCGTTCACCGTAAAATGCAATATATACGTTTATATTTTTATTTGTATATGTATATTATTAATATTAATTTATTATTATAATATATAAAAACGATTTTTTTGAGCAGCTGGGATGGTGCCCCCCTAGGAGTTGGTGCCCTACGCAGACTGCGTACTCTGCGTATAGGGAGCGGCGGTACTGTGGGAAATGAATACCAACTTGAAATGAGGTGGGGCTTTTGTTCTACCTTGGAGTTGGAAGATATTCATTGACGAGTGGGATATGGCTCATCTCTCTGTATATAAAATCCAAAGCCTATCTGTCTGTCTGTCCTCTTTTCCTGAGAGAACTACTTGACGGATTTAGATCGGGTTTCTTTTCTATAATTTGCTTGAACATTCCGATTGATTTTGTGACCTCTTTTATCTCACTAAATATCACAGTTCGCCTGCGGTACCAATTTATTTGTGTGAATCTGAGAGAGACGCAGTGGGCAGAGGGGAGTGGGGCGGGGCCCTCCTCACTCACGCACCAGCCTCGGAGCGTATCTTACACCCATTTAGCGAACAAATGAGATAACTACTTAACAGATTTAGATTGTGTTTTTTTTCCAGAATTTGCTTGAACATTCTGGTTGATTTTGCAACTTCTCTCATCGCACTAAGAATCATAGTTCGCTTGCAGGAGTGTTATATTTGCGCTAATTTGAGACAAATGAGAGGCTGTGGGCTGAGGGGAGGAGGAAGCGTGACGTCAGTTGTGGGGAGTCGGTCTATCTCTGTGTTTTGGAGGCAATGCCTCCGCTTAGGTAGTGATACCTTTTTGTTTACTGATTTTTAGTTTGCCTTGTTTTACTACTACACGGGCGGAGCAGCGGGGAAAAGCCAGTGTGTCATAAGAGAAACAAACAATAAAAAACTTTCTGCATTTTAACATAAATAGCATTGCTACCTCACAGCAACCAAAGCTTGGGCTAATCTTGGCCCTATCTCTGAGCAGCCTGCATGTTTTGCCTGTGTCTGTGTATTATTTTTGGGGGGGGGGGGGGTATTCTGGGTTTCCCCACACTTCCAAAAAGATGTATATGTATTAGGCTAATTGCTGATTGTAAACTGGTGCAGTGGAACTTAGGGTGAGTATGTCATTGTTCCTGACACTGATTAGGACAAACAGCCTACTGACAAATCTTGTTCTAAAGCTTGTCAGTAAATAACCTGCAGTTTTCATGAAAAATGCTTATATACTGGTTAATCCTACCCTCATTTTGTTAGGCGTGAGAGCTTCTCTTGATGGTCCTGTTTTACTCTGTACTTTTTTTCTTGGGAACGCATATTGAGAATGTATACAAATGAGCACAAATGAGTCTAAAATGACCACAGTAGAATCCAAAGTGAAGGAGATCAGTTTCCAAGCTTGATGTGAAATGTGTGCTGACATTCTGCATTAAACAACTGGAATAGATGCCAGCTACTGCAAATAACAATGTGGTTTCTCTAGAATCAAATTTATGGAGCTCTGGGAACAATTAACTGAAGCACAGAATCAGGCTAGGTCCTAAACATCTGGTAGTAAATTAATGTTGAAGTTCTTGCCTAAATTTCTGGGTGATGCAATTAGGGAAAACCAGGAAATTGAAATAACTCACCACTTATGTGGCCTAGCAGGGTCACCCCTTACCTTGGATTTGTCACCTTCCATGCTCATCTGAGGAATGTAACACCAACCGGGGACAAAAGGGGGTTACGTCGCTAGTGGTGTCATCACCCCTTCCCTCCATAGTTGTGAAAGGATGCCCAGTAAGGGTAACTGACTCCACTCTTCTAGTCTAACGCATATAAAGTCTGGGTGCCCCAGGAGGGAAGCGTTCATTTGTTTACTGGGCACACTGCAGGATGGAGCTCCTACAAAAGTTGAGCTGCTCAAGAGAGCTGATTATTTCAGCCTCACAAAGACTACATTTTGATGTTTTGTGTTGATGCTTTTTCCCGTGCCAATGATTGCTTGTTTTGGGTTTAGAGACCCATTTGATTAAACAGGATGATCCAGTCGGCATTTATTTTTTGTTCAATGATTTCCTCATCTGACAACAAAATGCAAGAGAAGTCTTTAAAAAATACTTCTTCCAGATTATTTCATACCAAAATGTGACAGATAAGGAGAGTGAAAAAAGAGAAAGAAGGGAAGTGAAAAGAAAAAAAATAGTAAATGCATAGATAAACAAAACATCAATGCATGTGCAGAAGTAAGCAGAAGGCAGTCTAAGGCACAATGCAAATTTGAAAGGGAAAGAAAAGTTACAATGCAGTCAATTTTGAGAATCACTGTCAGTCATTATATTAAGAGATGGGGATATGAACTGGTTCTTGTGTCTTACTTCTTTTCTATTATTTTAATATTTATCTCACTTTATCAAGTGTCTTTATCTTCTGACATTCCTGTTTGTGCCTTTTTTACTCTTTTTATTATTATTATTAATGTGTGATTGTTTATATGTTAAGCACATAATAATGAGCTTTAACCTTAAGTAAATAAAATCACTTAATCTTAACTTAATTGACTGCAATGTATTCAGATATTCTTGCAGCAAATAACCAGCCAAATATTAATTATAAATGTATACAGTATTATATACAGTATTAAGTCAGTGTTGGGAAAGGAAGATTTCAATCAGAATTTCAGAGGAAGATCAAAAATCAGCCATTGAGCCTTTAACAAGGTACACTCCTCATACGTTTATGCTGTCATTCAACTATAAATTTTAAACAAAATTCACTTATCTTGACTTTGATTATTTAAAATGTATCCAGGCCAAGACCCTAATTATTAGCAATGCTATCAGTCACCCCTCTAACTCTGCCATTTATTTTGGAACACTCACACTATACTGAGTAAAAATATCTGCCCTCCTGTCAGACTGTATTGGAAAAACAATTACTCCTATTCCACTTCCAGCATTGTTTCAGAGTAATAACAGATGATATAATACTGCATAGTGGAAATCTGCCCTCTCTTATTTCACTGGAAAAATGCTAGTCCACCCGGTATACCACAGTGAGAAAAGATGTCCTATTCCATTTACAGTTTAGGCAATGACCAAAGCCTCTTTAGCATTTGGCAAGAATTATTATTGTTGTCCTTAAGTAAGCATGATGGGACTCTGGTAACCCAATAGAAGATTCAATATGTTTGACTGACAGATGAAAGATGGGTAATCTGATTTCATAGCACTCCAGATGAGTTGGGGTTGAAATTAACGTTGACATGAAATTTCATGTCTCTTATTGTATGTTCAGATGTTCTGCAGCATGTACGCCATGCTTCTGTCTCTCTTAGTTTGGGAAATGCCTTATAAAAATCCAAAATGCTTGCTAGGGAGAATTGCTACACTATTTCACTGTAGTTTTTTAACACATGGCTCTTATTAAAATCTGGAATTTTTTTCTTCAGTAAGCTAAAAAGGTAAAGGCACACACAAATAAGGAGGATAATTTACATTTTCAGTAAACAAAAATACAGTACAAGATATTTTCTTTATTTGGAATTTAGGTGAGACTGCTATTTGTTATACAAGAAAACCATAATGATGGTCTTTGGAAATTTTAAACTTTTTTCCAGTAAGTTTCACAGGTTGCCTTACAATAGCATTGTTGCTGCTTGTTTAAAATTCAGGACTAAATCAGCACTCTGTTTCACATTTCACATTCTTGGCAATAAAATAGAAAAACATTCCCAAGATACAGTAGGGACACGTGTGTAATTTAATACTAGCTTTACAGATTCAGTTCTTTGTAGTGAGATAAAGAAAAACTAATTTAGAAGCTGGAGTAGTATGTAGAAAATGGACATGACAAGTTGAAGAAAATGAACAACACATTAAATCTAAAATGGACTACAAATGTCTATATTTACATAATGGAGTAAGATATTGTTATACTTGTTATGTTTGACTATTCTTAAAATAGATATGCAATAATTGGTCTTGAATAATGAAAATTCTGAGCGTAATAGAAAAAAAAAATTAAAGTGTTACAGTTCCCTTAAAATACATGTAGGACAATCGACAACTTTAGACAATTAGAAAGAAAAAAAATGAGAGTTGTACTGTATACTGGAAGGGCATACGTGAGCCACCCAAAAACCCAAATGATTATCAAAGAAGTTATAAAAAGAGAAAAGGAAATTTATCTACAAAAAACAGTAAGAAACAGAAGCAAGGAAAAGGAACAATACAGAAAACCTAAGCAGTACGGCTGTCCTATACGAAGAGTGGGTAAAATTAGGTTTACAGTTATTCGTATGGAAAAAGACATCCAGGTTATGGTTATTAAAATGGCTTTATTAACTTTTGTGACAGTCGGCTAGGGGCCTTGCCCGGTTGAGATGCGCTTCTAATGGAAGGACCAGGGGAGAGGACATGTCCACAGAAATAGCTCCCCCGGAACAAGAGAAGGCAAACCGCGTGGATTGCATCGGGGCCCAACTGGGGCCCATGGCCACTGTCAGGAGGTGTCTGGACAGTCCTAGAGTCCTGGGCTGCAGCACATCTGCCACAACCAGAAGTGCTGCCAGAAGAGGATCAGCGCGCACCTGGAGCACTTCCGGGTGCACTATAAAGGAGGCCGCCTCATTCCATTCGGGGAGCCAGAGTCAGGCGGTAGAGGACAATGCTTGCATGGAGAGGAGTGGAGGCAGCAAAGAGAAAGAGAAACAGAGAAGAGAAAGAGTGAGAGAGAAAAAAGAGAGATAAAGGGACTGAGCAATATTAGTTGGTGACTTGTGTATGGTGTGCTGGAAAAAGAAAAGAAATAAACAGTGTGCTTTTGGACCCGTGTGTCTCTGAGCCTGTCTGTGCCAGGGTTGACTTCCACACTTTATTAACTCAAAAGAATGTTACAATGGCACAGTGCACTTAGATACAGTCTTATAAGTACTCAAATTGCTGGCCTCGCATACTCACAACTGTAAACCTACTTTTGCCCTCCCTATATATCCATCCATCCATTTTCCAACCCGCTGAATCCGAACACAGGGTCACGGGGGTCTGCTGGAGCCAATCCCAGCCAACACAGGGCACAAGGCAGGAAACAATCCTGGGCAGGGTGCCAACCCACCGCAGGACACACACAAACACACCCACACACCAAGCACACACTAGGGCCAATTTAGAATCGCCAATCCACCTAACCTGCATGTCTTTGGACTGTGGGAGGACCTCCCTATATATATATATATATATATATATTAGGCACCATTTAATGGCCTATCCATACCTCTATGGAACTCCAGGTTAAATAAAATTAATTAGTTAAACTTGAATAATGGACAATAACTTGCTCATTCATTATAAAGAATTTGTGAGATACAACCAGGTTCAGACAATGTAATGTTAAAACACGTGTGTCTAATGACCAAAACAGCAATAACAGAAACTGGGTACTAAAGAGTTCTATAATAGTTTATACACTTATGTATGTACTCTACTGTTAAACTCACCTCACATATAGAACTGTCTGGACCCTGTTTACTGACCATTTATCAGAATCAGAATTTATTAAATTACCTCTATTACTAACGACTTCTTCCTTTAGGATAAATGTTCAGGGCCAAAAGACTACATACATATAATTAAAAATTATACTATAAACTAAGTTTCAGGCAATGGCTTAATAATGGTATAAAAATGCATTGGCCATCTGCTCAAAGACATCACAATGGGCAAACTCATAAAAATAAAGGTGCCAGAGTGGTCCTTCAGAGCTATGTCATAGGGGAACCATTTTTGGTTCCCAAAAGCCTCATCCATATGAAGAGCACAGAAAAAACTTTTATTTATTTAGATTTGTAGCAGACACCATACACTAAGTAACCATGAACAGATGGAAGAATATCAATTAAACATCAATATATCATGATTTTAAAAGGACTCTTGCTGCATACAATAACACATGCTAAATCTAGATTTTGTTAATCTGCTAGTGTCCTGCTAGGTAGTCTACCACACATTCAAGATTTTGGTCTTGTTATACATATTATTACACATTTTTCAAAGCGCAAAAAACCAACATCATATGCAAAGAAACCTTCCAAGAATGAAATGGTGCTTGTCAAGCAATAGTTCTATGAGAAACCACACAGACAAGTAAAGAACCATGCTGTGCTATTAAAGAATCATTATTTTTAAGAGTGCAAGGTATTTTAACTCACTGTCTCACTAAAGAGAAATTGTTCAGTCATTATTACAAAGTCCTATTATCATTGGAATTTTACAATTTTTGAATGGCATATTGCAGATAATGATTATGAATAAAGGAACATCTGTGAGATACGTGACCATGAAAGTATATGTGTAAAATGGTTGAGTTTAAACAACTTGCATGAGGTAATGCACAAGAAGAGTGTGATCGTGTATGCTTTAAAACCTTCCTAGCAGCCTAATGATAGCATGAGTAGAAACAGTCAGAGTGCAAAAAAAAATAAAGCCTTTGACGGTCTCTTCATGAAGTTGTGGTAAATGAATATGTTGCACCCCACTGTCAGCCAGTTTAGCTGCTCATCTAACTAGTGGAGAGAACTGCAGACAAGAAGCAGAACGTCTGTACTGGTACTGTGTTAAATAAAGCAAATGTAACTCCACAAAGCCTGTATATTATTTCTCTGAGACCCTTTTTAAATGTCTGGTTTAATAAGATAAATGGAAAAAGTAGATGTTGATGGTGATTCTGTCAATTGGTGATCTATTAATGAAAGTAGAATCCAGTTAGAATCCAATGAGATATGATATTCATTCTTCTTAATTTTAATTTAGGCCTGAACTTTCAACAGGTAACCACCCAAAAATCATTATCTAATTCCACAAATAGTAAAACAGATAAAATAAACAGATATGAAACTCTATTGCAGGCCAAAATGCAATAAATAAAAAACTGTATTAGCAGTTTATGAACAGAGATGACAGTAACATAAATGTACAGCAACATACTGTATATGCATGAACATACAGTATAGTTTAAGCCAGTTTTCAGTGTTAGCTTTGAAATGTTTCTAATAGATAAACATGGGAACAACTTCTGAATTGGATTAAATTTGAATTTTCCCTAAGTAAGTATACAACACATGACAATTACAAAATAAGGAAGAGAGAGATAACTAAGAGGAAATAAATATGGCAAGAAGTAGGAAAGGTTTCCAAAGCAGAGCCTGTTAAAGGACGACAGAACTGTTAAATACAAGCCTTATACTTTTGCTTGCCTGTGTGTATATCGTTTCTGGCAGCTCTTCAGTTGCCTCAAACAAGTTGCTATGTGTCCATAGGTTGTAGTTCTGTGTGGTGTAGTGCCAAAGTTAACATCAGCACTATTCATTATGCAAAGGGGCCAGAAAAAAAGACATAGTGAAAAATTCTGGGGAAAGTCCAAACTTTAAATCTATCCTATCTGTCAACAAACCAAAATACAAATCTAAATCACAGTCAGAAATTTGGAGCAGAGATTTCATTAACCCTAAAAACAAACTGAAGATTATACTGACAAAGTTTTAAGGTGTGTCTGCAAACTCGGATAATTCAAAAATGGCACATGATAACCATTATCCCATCAGGTTCATAATATCTGGCACCAAGCACTTCTGGGTGTTCATTCCTGGCAATGTGGTGGCAACCATCAACTTCTTCTTCTTCTTCTTTCGGCTGCTCCTGTTAGGGGTCGCCACAGCGGATCATTTTCTTCCATATCTTTCTGTCCTCTGCATCTTGTTCTGTTACACCCATCACCTGCATGTCCTCTCTCATCACATCCATAAACCTTCTCTTAGGCCTTCCTCTTTTTCTTTTCCCTGGTAGTTCTATCCTTAGCATCCTTCTCCCAATATACCCAGCATCTCTCCTCTGCACATGTCCAAACCAACGCAATCTCGCCTCTCTGACTTTGTCTCCCAACCGTCCAACTTGAGCTGACCCTCTAATGTACTCATTTCTATTCATCACACCCAGTGCAAATCTTAGCATCTTTAACTCTGCTACCTCCAGCTCTGTCTTCTGCTTTCTGGTCAGTGCCACCGTCTCCAACCCATATAACATAGCTGGTCTCACTACCGTCCTGTAGACCTTCCCTTTCATTCTTGCTGATACCCATCTGTCACAACTAATGCCCCAAAAACTGACGTGCATAGGATGTACTCTGAGACAGTCGCCTTCAAAAATGGCAAGTATAAAACCGGACAGGAGGTGATAAAGGAGCCTCAAAAATAATGACAGAGTCTATGAAGCAGGCTTTACAGGAAATCACTCAAGCACATAAATACAGAGAAACAGCACTGAAGGTGGACATAAGGTAAGAGATCACAAATATTTTTTAATTATTCTATTATGTGCCTTCAACAGTACTGTGGTTAATATTTCATAAAATATTTACATATGGTATGCATTGCTTATGGTTTTCTATACTCACAAATGGATGTAAGGTGGAGTCTGGAAATGCAGGACTCTCCTTGTCTGTCTTTGGATAAAATGCTGCAAACACACAGTATCCCAATTTACTTAAATACAGCATAGTTGGAGGTTTGTTTACCAATAACTGTGTCATATGGTAGTTGATAAGAAGAAATAAAATAAATGTTTGAATGGAATCTACAATCCAACTCTTTTTTTTAACTTTACAAAATAAAAACTCTGTTTTCCTTAATACTGTACTTCAGTTTCATCAGACTGAGGTTTTATTACATGAAATAAACAGAATAATCTACTGTACATATGACTGACAAAAAATAACAATTCACTTGAACTAGTTCTAATGTCTCCTGTCACTTTAATTAAATTACATGCAGCAAAATTTTGCTTTGAAGAAATATAAACATGTTGCCAATTATTTATTTACAGGTTGCTTTTCGTTCTGCAGATGCCTTAATGTAAACTACAAATGCCCTGCTCTCTTTAATTTGAAGATGCTCAAGAGATGTGCCTTGCTGATATTTACAGATAAGGTTAACTGCAAACAAGGTACATTAGTGGGAAAACTGACAACAGCACATTTGTCCTGACATCAAAGGCAGCAGATGAATTGCAGATTCAGAGCAGTGTTACTGAACGCCACTTAAAAGCACTGCTGAAGGTGAAATTCCGATGTAATGCTTATGATAAAGAGCTACATTACTATCTGCGACTTTTTGCATTTTCGAAACAAATGGTGAACCTAGACTGTGTTTTAATCAAGCTACTTTGATAAACATCACAACTAGTGACCTTTACAATTAATTTCAGGATAAAAGGAAATTACTGTTAACAGATTAATTAATTGTGTTCTGCTAAGAGACTAGTGATAGAATTTATTGCTCTTTCATGAAATGCGGATAGTGATAATGGACTCTAAAAGCTTTATGTTTGTGGTAAATTTCAGCTTGTATTGCAATCACAATTAGTCTCACTATCAGCATGTGAATTCTAAAGCCAATGGCTGCTGCCCACCTCGAGCAATATGACAAAGAGCCAAATGACCAGCTGAGCTAAAGGAACACTCCCACTGACTACAGAGGTTATTTTTGACAGTATTAGTAAAAGGAACCCTTTTACAGGTGTCTCTAAAGTTCTGGCCACAGGCAAAACTCCATGCTACTTGTTCACTACCACTATGCAAACAAGCAGAACCAGAATAAGCTTGATTCCAGTTTAAATTTCCACTTTCACCTTTTCTCCCAAGGATTCTAGAACTGACAGTGAAATAAAATGTTGGTTGTTGCTCTGTATGTTTGCCCACTATGATGGGAATGCCTTCAATGAGGCTGTGGTAATGTTATGGTCACTGATGGGTTTCAGAGCGTGTCATCTGGAAGTCCATCCATCCATCCATCCATTGTCTCCCGCTTATCCGAGGTCGGGTCGCGTTGGCAGCAGCTTGAGCAGAGATGCCCAGACTTCCCTCTCCCCGGCCACTTCTTCTAGCTCTTCTGGGAGAATCCCAAGGCGTTCCCAGGCCAGTCGAGAGACATAGTCCCTCCAGCGTGTCCTGGGTCTTCCCCGGGGCCTCCTCCCGGTTAGACGTGCCCGGAACACCTCACCAGGGAGGCGTCCAGGAGGCATCCTGATCAGATGCCCGAGCCACCTCATCTGACTCCTCTCGATGCGGAGGAGCAGCGGCTCTACTCTGAGCCCCTCCCGGATGAATGAGCTTCTCACCCTATCTTTAAGGGAAAGCCCAGACACCCTGCGGAGGAAACTCATTTCAGCCGCTTGTATTCGCAATCTCGTTCTTTCGGTCACTACCCATAGTTCATGACCATAGGTGAGGGTAGGAACATAGATCGACTGGTAAATTAAGAGCTTCGCCTTGCGGCTCAGCTCCTTTTTAACCACGACAGACCGATGCAGCGCCCACATTACTGCGGATGCCACACCGATCCGCCTGTCGATCTCACGCTCCATTCTTCCCTCACTCGTGAACAAGACCCCGAGATACTTGAACTCCTCCACTTGGGGCAGGATCTCGCTACCAACCCTGAGAGGGCACTCCACCCTTTTCCGGCTGAGGACCATGGTCTCGGATTTGGAGGTGCTGATTCTCATCCCAGCCGCTTCACACTCGGCTGCGAACCGATCCAGAGAGAGCTGAAGATCACGGCCTGATGAAGCAAACAGGACAACATCATCTGCAAAAAGCAGTGACCCAATCCTGAGCCCACCAAACCGGACCCCCTCAACGCCCTGGCTGCGCCTAGAAATTCTGTCCATAAAAGTTATGAACAGAATCGGTGACAAAGGGCAGCACTGGCGGAGTCCAACTCTCACTGGAAATGGGTTCGACTTACTGCCGGCAATGCGGACCAAGCTCTGGCACCGATCGTACAGGGACCGAACAGCCCTTATCAGGGGGGCCGGTACCCCATACTCTCGGAGTACCCCCCACAGGATTCCCCGAGGGACACGGTCAAATGCCTTTTCCAAGTCCACAAAACACATGTAGACTGGTTGGGCAAACTCCCATGCACCCTCCAGGACCCTGCTAAGGGTATAGAGCTGGTCCACTGTTCCACGACCAGGACGAAAACCACACTGTTCCTCCTGAATCTGAGGCTCGACTATCCGACGGACCCTCCTCTCCAGGACCCCTGAATAGACTTTTCCAGGGAGGCTGAGGAGTGTGATCCCTCTGTAGTTGGAACACACCCTCCGATCCCCCTTCTTAAAGAGGGGGACCACCACCCCGGTCTGCCAATCCAGAGGCACTGTCCCTGATGTCCATGCGATGTTGCAGAGGCGTGTCAACCAAGACAGTCCTACAACATCCAGAGCCTTGAGGAACTCCGGGCGTATCTCATCCACCCCTGGGGCCCTGCCACCAAGGAGTTTTTTGACCACCTCGGTGACCTCAGTCCCAGAGATGGGGGAGCCCACCTCTGAGTCCCCAGGCTCTGCTTCCTCATTGGAAGGCATGTTAATGGGATTGAGGAGGTCTTCGAAGTACTCCCCCCACCGACCCACAATGTCCCGAGTCGAGGTGAGCAGCGCACCATCCCTACCATATACAGTGTTGACACTGCACTGCTTCCCCTTCCTGAGACGCCGGATGGTGGACCAGAATCTCCTCGAAGCCGTCCGAAAGTCGTTCTCCATAGCCTCCCCAAACTCCTCCCACGCCCGAGTTTTTGCCTCAGCAACCACCAAAGCCGCATTCTGCTTGGCCTGCCAGTACCTATCAGCTGCCTCCAGGGTCCCACAGGACAAAAGGGTCCTGTAGGATTCCTTCTTCAGCTTGACGGCATCTTTCACCGCCGGTGTCCACCAACGGGTTCGGGGATTGCCGCCACGACAGGCACTGACCACCTTACGGCCACAGCTCCGGTCAGCTGCCTCAACAATAGAGGCACGGAACATGGCCCATTCGGACTCAATGTCCCCCACCTCCCTCGGGATGTGGTCAAAGTTCTGCTGGAGGTGGGAGTTGAAGCTACTTCTGACAGGGGGCTCTGCCAGATGTTCCCAGCAGACCCTCACAACATGTTTGGGCCTACCACACCTGACCGGCATCCTCCCCCACCATCGAAGCCAACTCACCACCAGGTGGTGATCAGTTGACAGCTCCGCCCCTCTCTTCACCCGAGTGTCCAAGACATGTGGCCGCAAGTCCGACGACACCACCACAAAGTCGATCATCGAACTGAGGCCTAGGGTGTCCTGGTGCCAAGTGCACATATGAACACTCCTATGCTTGAACATGGTGTTCGTTATGGACAATCCGTGACAAGCACAGAAGTCCAATAACAAAACACCGCTCGGGTTCAGATTGGGGGGGTCATTCCTCCCAATCACGCTCTTCCAGGTCTCACTGTCATTGCCCACGTAAGCATTGAAGTCTCCCAGCAGAACGAGGGAGTCCCCAGAAGGTATGCCCTCTAGCACCCCCTCCAGGGACTCCAAAAAGGGTGGGTACTCCGAACTGCTGTTCGGTGCATACGCACAAACAACAGTTAGGACCCGTCCCCCCACCCGAAGGCGAAGGGGGGCTACCCTCTCGTCCACCGGGGTAAACCCCAATGTACAGGCTCCAAGTCGGGGGGCAATAAGTATACCCACACCCGCTCGGCGCCTCTCACCGGGGGCAACTCCAGAGTGGTACAGAGTCCAGCCCCTCTCAAGGAGATTGGTTCCAGAGTCCAAGCTGTGCGTCGAGGCGAGTCTGACTATATCTAGCCGGAACCTCTCAACTTTGTGCACTAGCTCAGGCTCCTTCCCCTTCAGAGAGGTGACATTCCACGTCCCAAGAGCCAGCTTCTGTAGCCGAGGATCAGACCGCCAAGGTCCCCGCCTTCGGCCACCACCCAACTCACACTGCACCCGACCTCCTTGGCCCCTCCCATAGGTGGTGAGCCCATGGGAAGCATCTGGAAGTCAACAGATATATTTACTTAAAAGTACCTTTCAAGGCAGCCAAGGATACTGTACTGTACAATGGAATAAAATAACAAAACCCCAAAAAAACACAAGAGAGTAAGGACAAAGGTGAAAAATCATAAAAATATGTATATTTACATACACTACTGTTCAAAAGTTTTTGAACACCTCAGTCTTTCCAGTTTTTCTTCAAATTTAATCAGTTGAAATGTTCTGCAGCTGCATGCATATTATACTAAATAAGCCTTGCAAGTTGAAGCATGTAAGAGTTGTACAGGATATGTACGAGGGAAGTGTGACCATAGTGAGGTCTGCGGTAGGAGTGACGGATGCATTCAAGGTGGAGGTGGGATTACATCAGGGATTGGCTCTGAGCCCTTTCTTAATTGCAATAGTGATGGACAGGTTGACAGACAAGATTAGACAGGAGTCCCCGTGGACTATGATGTTTGCTGATAACATTGTGGTCTGTAATGGTGTCCCATCTTCTGTTGATTATTTAAAAACCCTCTGTCTGTCTTAAAGCACAATTAGAATAGACCATGCCATCAGAACATCTGTAGGTTGTATCCTATTAGTTGTTCCCTGAAGAAGGCCCATTTTTAATATTCTAAAATTTCCTTTTTTCCAGTTTTTGCTAACCTAAACTTCAAATTTACACCTCTGGCAGTTTACTGCATACCTTTTCACCATTTCAAGTAATTCATTGCATTTCAACTGATTCAATTTGAGGAAAAACTGAGATGTTCTAAAATTTTTGTCTGGGAGTACACATATACAAATATCACAAAAGTAACCATAAAATGTATTTTTTAAAAAAGCCAGGAAAGTAACTCAACTCAGAATTTAAACACCTAAAGCAATATATAAGCTTGCTTAAACAAATACAGTTGTAGTTGTTCAAAGTGTAGAGAATGCACTAGAAGACAAACTAAGACATGGTCAAAAGAACAGGTAATGGTTAGAAATACCAGAAAAGACAAAAAAAACAAACAAAGCAAACTCCAAAGCTTGGGAGCCAAAGGTTCAAATCACAATAGATTAGCATATCAGAAATATGGAAGTAAACCAACATTCCTTCAATCATGTGGCAGGCAAAGTATAGTGTGACTTTGTCTTTCTGGAGGAAACCACACCTCTCTGAGGAAGGGGCGTGGTTTGGTTGTGGAGGAAGACAAGCACTAAAGTAGTGGACACAGCTTGTCTTGTTTTAAAATAGCTGAATCGCATAATATTGGTGTTTTTTTGTTTCAAAATTGCAATCTGCATGTAATCTCAGGGCACAGATCAATGCTCAATCATTTTCTTGGCTTGAAAAATGGATGTATTAAGTAAGTTTTTTAAACTTATTTTTTGGTGGTGTCTCATGCTTTATAAGGTTTCATTAAAAAACACCAGGATTGGCAATGTATTTTTTAAAAATAATGGAAAATGTTTAATTTTAGAGCACAATTTTACATGGAAAATGCATATATACCATGTTTGCATGTTTGTGAAGAAATAACTTGGACTTGAAAAATACCAAACTTATCCTTAAACTTTTTCTTTTATTACTTCATAATATTAAAAGGGTGCTATCTGAATCGATTGCCTCGTTGCTTCACCTCATGTGCTGGACCTAAGTTTGGTAATTTAATAGAGAAATGTTATTGTGGTTTCTTCTGCTTAGATCTGAAAGCTGAGACTGAAAGAGCTATACAGATATCACAAGTGGAAAATACTGTCTAAATCTGACTATGTTGTGCGACTTCTTATACTTTTAACTGTGTACTTTTTGTTATATGACTCACTTAATTATCTTTAAAAAGAATTTACTGGGCACCTTTTGCATTCTACTTTATGCTGCACCAAAGTTGTGGCCTGTTGAAAGTAAAGTCCAATAGATAATGTACATATAAAACAGAAAATGCTTTTCTGTTTGCTTCTTGTGTATTCTAATTGTGTCCAAAAACTTTATCAGTTCTACAATGTACTTTTACTTTAGCAGCATGAAGTACTAATTCCGCAATTATCACAGACAGTGTATGTCACAGGTCAATATTTGGGAGGTACCTGTAATTGATTTGTCAATAAGAGCCTGTAGTAGTTTGTGTGTGTCTGCACGTGAATACACAATTAGCTGACCACCTCATTAATACCCCACAGCCACTCGCCACCCTATGACACACCTGCACTTTGCCCCCTGAGCTCACCACCCACTGTGAAAAGTAAAAGAAATAATTCAAAAAGAATATTTTCATTGTTTCCTACATTTCAGCCATAGCTAAAATTAATAATCGACATTAAAAGTGTTTTATTGTTCTGGAAGATGGGTATTCTTAGTAGGGAAGTGTGAATCCATATTCTTAAACATTTTCTATTTCATTAAATTCTAAATCATTTATTATAGGGCATCAGAAACATGCAACAGATTACTGCCTTGTGTCCTGGGCGGGCTGCTGTCTGCAATTATTATCCATGTCTACTGTATGTGGGTTTTATTTTACTACTCCAGATGTTCTTCTGCATCCCAAAGATCTGCAGTACTTGTTAGCTGGTGACTCAAAATTGGCCAGGTATAAATGTGTATGGTTGTGTGTCAGTGTAAGGGTATAATGTATATTCAAAGCAACAAGTTAATGAACAAATGAACAGGCACTGGAGGAGAAAATCTAATTATTTAAAAGGACTGGATAATTTAGTCTCATTTGAATTTGTGTTTGTTCATGAGATACTGGCCTCTTCAATAAAATACCCATTCATCCATTTTCTGAACTGGCTTATTCTAATTCAGAGTTCTAGGAAGGTGCAGTCCATTACAGTAGCACCAAGTACAATGTAGAATCCATCCCTGGAAGAAACGCTGGCCCATGCAAAGCACACACCAGCTGTCACCAAACCTGTAGATCTTTGGGATGCAGAAGATCTGAAGTACTGAAATAAAACCTACACAGACAAGCTTAGTAAGTATAGACAGTACCCTGACTGGGATGCAAGCCTTACCAATCCTGCACACTTTTGGAATGCAAGAAAACCAAAAAAAAAATACAAGTGCAACTCTACACAGATAATGAATGGACTGGCGTTGAAAGCTAACATCCTGTCATGTAGCAGCAGTAAGCACTGTGCCATCATGCAGTCCACAATTATTTGTCTTAAATGCAACTCTTAACAGATAAAAGTACAGTAAACTGATGTAAAAACTTACCCATGTCTGCTGTTACCATGGTAGATTGATTCTCAGGAACAGAAACAGAATTTTGGTCCTGATCTACACTTCTGCCATCCTCGTTGGCTTCCTGCTGACTTTGGCTAAGCTCTGAGCGAAGCTCTGAATACTCATCTTCTTCTCTGGTAGAAAAAGGTGAGACACAGTGTTAGTGTGAAAAATGGTTACATATCAGCCAGACATTGAAAGACTCAGCTCTTATCCCCTGGATAACTAAGCAACAGTCAGATCATACAAAAGCAGAATCGTGTTTTATCTATTACAATAATATTATTACATATTTTTAAAAGAGGTAGAGTGTGTGAACATTTTCCTTTTTATTATATCTAAAATCCATTAAGAATATATTCTTGTAGAGCTGCTTCCAGACACCAGAGGCTATAATAAAACTCATTCACATTGCCATTTAGGCATCTTCTCAAGTGATGAAGTTGATAGCATATGTTAAAACATGCCATTGATGAAGTGATTTCTGAATTACACTTCTCTGTGACACGTTAAGCAAATAAAGAATATGTTAAGCTAATTGGGCTTTAGCTACTCTTTCAAACAGGCAGTTTTTTTTTAATTTTATGTATCCACCTCTCCCCACCACCATCCTGAAAAAGTGCCAAAATGATGACTTTTTTAAAAACGTAATCAAAACCATCAATGAATTTAATGACAGCTCGGCAAAGCTCCTGCAGACACTTTGCTGAAGAATATATAATTACCATCCATCCATAAAAATATTTCCAATTCGCCGGCTGTTGTGAGCAAGTTAATAAAAATAGAATAACTGCCATTACGGTTTAAGAGGTTCATAAATGACTATTAAAATAAAAGTCTGTTACATTTTATTCCAGGAAAAGAAAATTCAGGTTAAACAAACAATGGACCTGCACCATGCTAAATCACATATATTTAATTTAAACAATCCTTTTATCTGAAAGAACCTACAAATCACAGACCTGTTCAGCATAATCGCAGAAGAGGTAGTAGCACTGCAAGCCATAGCATTTTTTAACCCATGCTTAGGTTGAAGTGCAATCTGTATCCATGTTACCATGTTCTTTCTGTGTTAGCATTGGCTTTCTCTACATTCTTAAAAATAAAGGTGCCGTGGTGGTTCTTCAGAGCAATGACACAGGGTAGTCATTTTTAGTTCTCAAAAAGACCAATCCATGTGAAGGTTCCAGAAAGAACCTTTATTTATTTAGATCTGTAACAGGCTCCAATAATTAATCAAGAATAGATGATAAAGGATTTGTGAAATAAGAGTGGGTCGATAATTTTAGGACTCTCACTGCATACAATCATACAGGCTAAGTTCAGATTTTCTTGATCTGTTCGTATCCTGCCATGTACCCTACTATACATCCATCCATCCATCCATTGTCCAACCCGCTGAATCTGAACACAGGGTCACAGGGGTCTGCTGGAGCCAATCCCAGCCAACACAGGGCACAAGGCAGGAACCAATCCCGGGCAGGGTGCCAACCCACTACAGTACTATACATTAAATATTTTTCTTTTTTCCCTCATACAGTATTAGCTCAAAGAACCAATTCTTTATGAGAAGAACCCCTAAAAGCATTAAATTATTCTTTGTTAAGCATTGATTCAATGAGGAACCCCACAACCCAAAAAGGATCTTTAAAGAACCGTTACTCTTAAGAGTGTTGATCCTATGGTTTCTTTCCACAGTTCAAAGACTGTTAAGAGTGCAGATACTATAATTTCTTCCCAAAGTTCAAAAACATGCCGTTGGTTTGACTAGCAAATTTCTCCCCACCCACCCCAATTATATAAGAGTGCCTTTTAATTGATTAGTAGGCTGTTCATGCCTGACTTCCTCCAACAAGTCCTCAATAAGCATAGAAATTAAAGACTTATGTAAAAAGCAAATTTTCTTTTTTCTTCATTTTTTTAACATTATCTATGTCACATTAAAAAACAAATTTTGAGTTTCACTGATTTTAAATAAAGTATCACATAGAACAACATTTCACAAGTTTGACTATTGGTTAAGGGACTGAATACTTTTGCAGGTGACTGTAAAATATCACTGGTGTCCAAGCTCATTTTGAAAATGTAATTGGCTGCAGCAAAGATTTGAATTATACCATCATTGAAATTGTTAATACACTCATCACCAAATCAGTACTTATAAAGTTTGGTGTAAGAAGGAGCTGGAAGTCTAGTCTCAAGTGGACCATCAGCCTCATGTTGGAGGTCCTTGCATCTGCAAGATATCTAGCATTTACCAAAGATGAATAAAAAGCAAATAGTTAAGAACACTTCATATTAAAACAAATTGGTTGAATCAATTGGTCAATAAAGAATTTGTTACAGAACAACTTAGCAGTGAAATGTATCTATTACCCTCTATTTTTTGAGTTATCTGTTTTTTATGTTAAATAAAAATTAAAATGTTTTTATTGTTGTTTATGAACATTTTATAACTTTCCAGAAAGTTATAAAATGTTCTCAAAAATAAATCTGTTGTGCCAGAGTTTGCAAGCTGTCAAACAGACAACACAACTCTATGCCAGCTGGTGACCAGATGTCAAAGTATAAACATCTGGGTATCTACAGCATTAAAAATTCATTTCTTGGATTCTCATCTGGACATTTTCTCTGGAATTCTTAGTGATGAGCATTTTGAACGTCTTTATTAGGACAGTTCTAAAAATGGAAAAATGATACCAATATAAGTGGAGTCTCAGTATGATTGTTGACCACTGTTGGACCCTCAGGAGGGATATTCCTGAGGCCAAGTACAGCAGAAAATCGTACACTTCTGCTTTTTAGTTGAAACCCTTCCAGTATGTATATATAGTGTATATAAATGTTTATTGTAAATTTGAATTGTGAGTCACTTAAAATTCTTGAATGATAAAGGAAGTCTGGTTAAATATTTGAATTCAGCACAAAAATACTATAAGATTACACCTATATTGATTCATCTGTCAAAAAAATGTTACATTTTGTTACACAGTGTTGAAGAACATTATGAAGAACACTATGTAAGTGAACATTCAAATACAGCGGTGCATTGGCAATTCTGTTAGTATACCAAACTTTGTGTTATAAATGTCTGATACATTAATAGGGGAAAATGCAAATAATGTGACTAGTAATTGCAATGTCGATGATAAGCAAAAATGACTGCTCTGTTATGACCTACTGCTGGTGGTTACAGAAGCTCAGAATCTTGCGTATAGAAGGTAGGGATCTAGTTTTGAAAAGCATCAAAAGCAAAAACAAAGGAATTGCCCAGGTAGCTAGAACCCTTCAACATTATAAATAATTTATGGTTTTAAAATGAGTTCTCAAAGTAAACTACTCAACAAATCACCGTTGCCAAACATTTATTTATGAGTTAGCAAAATCCCTAAATACTGGAGATCAGGATCAGGTGTGAGAGTATAAATATAAGTGGCCATTGATAGTGAAAAGCTAAATGAGATCCAAAAGGGAAATCAAAAGATATTGTCAGGTATTTAGGCAAAATCAATAAATAACAAGGTCTTGTGAAGCTGGAGTTATCCTGACAGCACAGGCAGAAAAACAGTTATGGACAGCTGGCCATCCCTTACAGGACCATCTTATGCATATACCCACTCATAATGGACCAGTTTAGAGTCGACAGATAGGATAACCTGTATGTTCTTGGTGATGTGGGAGGAAAACCTGGCAAGATATGGAGGAAAACATGCAGATTTCACATTGCCAATGACAGTGACAGCATTTAAATGCAGTGCATAGAAGATGGGTCTGTGTACCCTTTGGTATTTGAAATTTCATTTTAGAAGCAAAAACGAAAAAACGAAAATGAAAGGAATTTTCAAATTTAGATTTTTGATTAAAGAATAAAATGAGGGAAAATAAGGTATTTTTTAATGCTATGTTAACAAATAGCAGTCATAAACTTAAAATTACACATACTTTTCTGGATTTATTTGTGATTCAAATAATGAAAGAGTAATAGCTCAAAAACAACCAAACAGATGCATTTTTATTGTCTGAAACTGGAACTACTTCTTCTGCACGATTTTTGATGACACGTGCGAACAGTCCTCCTCACAACACATTGATCGACGGCCTTAAAGTTACATTGGCATCAGCAGAGGATGGACCATTATGTTGTTTTTTGGAACAGTAAAAGAGTGAAACTCTGGGACGAGGACATGACTGCAGAAAAACTGAGTCGCATCTTTCAGGTAAAATTACAAGCTTTGCAAACTTTGCTTCATTGGTGTAGCAGTTCTTTTATGAATGTTATTGTTGTTACTTACTGTGAAACAGCTCACATGTGGTGATTTCATTTACTAACACTAAGTCTTGCAATTTTTATAGTGCTAGCATTTTGAATGTGTGTAAATGTGTGAATGGTTGCTCATTGGCTTTAACCAGCTACTAGTTACTAACTAATTAATAAACGTAAGTATTAACAGTACGCACAAGTGTAACACATGTTGCTCTCCACTGCACTGCTTGTGAAAAATGATATTTTATGAGATATTGAGGAAAGTTCAAGTCAAAGTATGCAGTACAAATTATGCACTTTCCTTATGGTAGCAACTTCAGAAGAGCATGCATGGTTTATCCTCAAAAACAATAAAGGAAAATACTACAGTTCATCCACTGATTTATAAACAGACAACACCTTAAAACAAAGGAGCAGTTAATATCACAACATGGCAATATTCAGGACATGGTCTTTGCCTTGTCATGGAGAGCAGGCTGAAAACATTAACGCTCTAGAGGAAACTACACGCACATAGCTGCATTAACTTCAGGGAATAATCTTTTCTAGTGGATGTGCATACTGTGGTGAATTTAAATGGTTCTCCAGAGTGAGGTGGGGTGATTGTGGATTGGCTGGACAGAAAAGAGAGAGATGTGGACACAGGGTCCACAACATGCTGGGAGTGAAGGTGAGTGAGTGACCGATTGCTAAAAATGAAAAGAAATGGAACTGTGTGGAGTGGACTAACAAGCTACAAAAATCAGTGAGATGTGAGATGGTCTCTGTGTCTCATAACATTGTGAAAAGTGGACAGTAACTGGTTATAATAAATAGAACAAGTCCAATTTAGGAGGAAAGGGCTAAACCATCAGTTCTGCGCCTGGTCTACTTGTTCCAATATAAATAATACTTTGAAAACACATTAGATCTCAACGGGGAAAAAAAATCATGCTGGATATATATACTGATATGGACTGGGTAATGTGTTAGGAACAAAAGGATGCCACATTGTTTGATGGAAATGAAAATTATTAACCTACAGAGGGCTGAATTCAAAGACACCCCGAAAATCAGAGTGAAAAAATGATGTTGCAGGCTAGTCCATTTTGCCAAAATTTCATTGCAGCAACTCAAAATCGTACTGACTTGTTTATGTGGCCCCCACGTGCTTGTATGCATGCCTAACAACGTCGAGGCATGCTCCTAATGAGATGACGGATGGTGTCCTAGGGGATCTCCTCCCAGATCTGGACCAAGGCATCACTGAGCTCCTGGACAGTCTGAGGTGCAACCTGGCAGTGTGGGATGGACCGAAACATAATGTATCAGAGGTGTTCTATTGGATTTAGGTCAGGCGAGCGTGGGAGCCAGTCAATGGTATCAATTCCTTCATCCTCCAGGAATTGCCTGCATATTCTCGCCACATGAGGCTGGGCACTGTCGTGAACCACGAGGAACCCAGGACCCACTGCACCAGCACAGAGTCTGACAATGGGTCCAAGGATTTCATCCCAATACCTAATGGCAGTCAAGGTGTCATTGCCTAGCCTGTAGAGGTCTGTTTGTCCATCCATGGATATGTCTCCCAAGGCCATCACTGACCCACCACCAAACCGGTCATGCTGAATAATGTTACAGGCAGCATAACGTTCTCCACGGCTTCTCCAGACCCTTTCACGACTGTCACATGTGCTCAGGGCGAACCTGCTCTCATCTGTGAAAAGCACAGGGTGCCAGAGGTGGACCTGCCAATTCTGGTATTCTATGGCAACTGCCAATCAAGCTCCATGGGCCCACTAGAGGATGTCGGGCCCTCAGGCCACCCTCACGATATCTGTTTCTGATTGTTTGGTCAGAGATATTCACACCAGTGGCCTGCTGGAGGTCATTTTGTAGGGCTCTGGCAGTGCTCATCCTGTTCCTCCTTGCCCAAAGGAGCAGATACCGGTCCTGCTGATGGGTTAAGGACCTTCTACGAGGGGTTACTCTCCTAGAGTATCTGCCTGTCTCCTGGACTTTCCTCCATGCCCTTGAGACTGTGCTGGGAGACCCAGCAAACCTTGTGGCAATGGTACATATTGATGTGCCATCCTGGAGAAGTTGGACTACCTGTGCAACCAAACTCTGTAGGGCCCAGGTATTGCCTCATTCTAGCAGTAGTGACACTTACTGTAGCCAAATGTAAAACTAGTGACAAAACAGTCAGAAAAGATGAGGATGGAAAAATATCAGTGACCTCCACCTGTTAAACCATTCCTGTTTTGGGGGTCATCTCATTGTTGCCCCTCTAGTGCACCTGTTGTTAATTTCATTAACACCTAAAGCAGCTGAAACTGATTAACAACCCCCTCTGCTACTTAACTGACCAGATCAATATCCCAGACGTTTCATTGACTTGATGCTATACTCTGATTAAAAAATGTTCCTTTAATTTTTTTTGAGCAGTATGTATATAAAGACTGGTTGTAAAAAAAGTGGTAATTTGCACATAAGGAGGAATCAGTAAGCTCTTAAAACATGTTGTTGAGATAGATGCTAATATAATTTATTTACTGATGACACAAAACACTTGGCTGACAAGATTGATGGAATAAATTATGTCCTCTTATTTGTAACCATTCTTAAGCTCTGAGGTGATGTTATTTATTGTCTAATAATATATTCAGAACATAAAAGCTAAAGCAAGCACAATATTGCAACCATAAGATTTTCTTTCAGTACTTATTTTCCAACTTCAAATGCCTCATGCATTAGGTGATCACTAAATTGATTGCTACTAAAAGCTTTAGCCTTGTCAGTCAAATTAGCAGAGCAATCTTTAACATTTCTAATAAAAGGCAAATATTCTGAATGATTTTCTTTAAACTTGAGTCAATACAGGCAGAAGACTATTTAAAGGTAAGTTTAAATAGAAAAGTGATTTCCACTCCAACTTTTGACTGGCATCTTTCCGTTTAAAGTTCATATTGATTCATTATCTAGATGGAGATAATTCTTTTCAGTGTCAAATCAATAGAATTGACTTTTTGGGGGCTCTTCATTGCTAGGCCAGTAAACCAAATCAAGCCTGACACAAATTCATAAAATGTCAATCCATTCAAAGAAACTCAGGCAAGAAAAAATTATAATGTGAACACACAGTTGAAACAAAAAAAAATATTTACAATACTGATTTACAATTCCGCATAATAAGCCCACATAAATATCAGTTAACACTCCATGAACTGGTAATTATCAGTAGCTACACATGAGTTAACCAGAATTAGCTTGGGGTGGGAGGCTTAAAGTGCTTAGTGTTCAAAGCAATATAGTTTTATCAAAAGAATAATTTTTCAGCTCAGTGATATATCAAGCCTCTTTGGAATTTGCAGTCCTATTTGCAAAACTAAAACAAACAAATAGCAGGCACTGCCTTTAGCATTAAATGATATTTGCTATATATTGAATTACCTAACCTCAGGATTTGCTTTACACTGAACACTGCAGCAGATTAAGAAGCAGAGTCCTAAAACAGTCATTCGGCTATAGAATGGATCCCAAGCGAAATACTTTCTTGAAAAAGATTTTGAAATTCAATTGAAAGGGAATGCAATTGTTAACCCTGACATAATGAAGCTGAAAACTGTGTCTTGTGTCACCTTCACAAAACACATTTTCCAGTATGAAAGTGACCCAGATGTCATTGCGTAATCTGAGGGAAACAGAATGAGGATGAAGTATTGCACTCAGAATTCATCTGTTTCTCTGCCAAGCATAAAACAGTAAGATAGATTTGAAAGTCACGATAGATAGATAGATAGATAGATAGATAGATAGATAGATAGATAGATAGATAGATAGATAGATAGATAGATAGATAGATGTTTCAGTATAACTAAACAAGAACTAAAAAAGCAATAAAATTAAACATTCGTCATAAATACATACATTTCAAAGAGATCATGCTGTAATAATTCCCACGTATTTAAAACTCACCTGAACATATAGTGTTGGAAAATATCCTCCTAACAGCATTCAAGTGAAAATCTCAGCACATCTCTAGTGACGTGACTGAATTGATATTTCCCAGTGTTTTAAACTTTCTGATACATCCAACTGTTGTTATTTTTGCATCCAATTAATTTGTGTTCTAATTGCTAAATAGCAGGGCTGGCAACTATAAAGTTAGCAGCTCATTTCTGACCCTTTCCAATCTGTATAATCTGTCTGTGCTATGATAATAATGATTTCTGTCTGATGTGTTTTATTGCTTAGAGAGTGACCACTTTATTATTATTTAGTAGGCCTACAGTGTCTAATTACAAGTTGGAATCCAGTTCGTCCTTTTTATGTCATGGTAGGGACTAAACAAGATGGTAAAAGACATGGCACAGAAATACCACACAATTTCTGCTCCAGTGTGTCCAACATCAAATTAGCCAGTGGTAGGTGAAATAGTTTATAGCATCCCATCCCGCAGATGTATAAATGAGCTGAGATTTGATAACTAAGGTGACCTCTGTATTAAGATAAATTTTATGTTGCGGGTCTGGAATCATTATAGGACATTTTAGATGGAAAATTACACGGTTGAAGTAACCCATTCACAACTGGTTTACACAGCTGCCATAAAATCAAAAGCAATGTTCAGATTTGGCATATAATACAACCATTATAAGATTATGGGATACTTATGGTATCCAGCATGCTTCCTGCTATAGTGTTAGATACCCATGGTGTAGAGGTTCAGGAAGTTGGCCTATGTCACTTGGATTCCAACTTATTAACTTAAATTCTAACTAAAAGGACTATGATCCGGCACTGACTTCTGAGTTGATCCCTTTTCAGCCACAAAAAGGCCATTGGTAGTGTGGGTATGAATGGTGTAAAGTGGCCGAGCACCATGGAAACAGGGTCAAGACCACTTAATGAATGTTGGGACTCCAACCGGGTCATCCCGTTTAATTCCCTTCTTTCCTTTCTTCTAAAATTGAAGCAAATATCGTCTGGAGCAATGATATTTGGCAACAAATTAATAAAACAAGGTTCAGGTTAGTCAGCGTTAACAAAGACAAAATAGGACTCTCAAAGAGCTCTGTAACATTCTGTCTCAGTCTTGAATGATCACTCCTTTGAGGCCCTTGGGCTTCTTATTTTGTGAGGACAGGAAGGGGCGGAGCTAATCGCCCTACGTGGGAGACTTTTGGAAACTGCAGTGAGAGAAGGAGAAGACACGGTTAACGACAGCACCCTCTCTCACCCCAGTGGGTTAACACCTACCTTAAGGTGAGCCAGCAAAGAGATCCTCTGACATCCATGCATGACAAAGGGTATTAAGAATATAAGAAATTTGACCAACGAGAGGAGACTATTCAGTTGATCAAGCCTGTTTATTTTGCTAATAGCTATGCTGTCCCAGTCTCTCATCCAAATACTTCTTAAATGTTGTCAAGGTTTCTGCTTCAACTACATGTCTCGGTAGTTTGTTCCAGAGTGCCACATCTCTTTGCGTAGTCTTAAATGCACTTTCCCTTAATTTCCACTGATGTCTTCGAGTACATGATTCACCCTTAAGCTGAAAGAATGTTGCTAGATCTACTTTATCAATGCCTTTGAATATTTTAAACGCTTGGATTAGGTCTCCACGCAGTCTCTTCTGCTCGAGACTAAGCAGGTTTAATTCTCTGAGTCTGTCAGAGTAGGACATGTCCTTAAGTCCAGGGATGCACTTGGTTGGTGTTGACACATCTATAACTATCACGCATGAAAACACCAGAAGAGCTGCCTTTTCTGATATATTTATGCCAATAGGTCTGGTTCCACCCTTCATGTTGTAGTCAAAGCTTCACCATTCTCTGCCTGAACTGCACACATATATTCCATTTGTACCCACTTTAAATGTTATAGTTTACAAAAAATTATACATCTCGGATTATGAAGTCAGTTACGGGGAAAAGAGCAGTTATACCTAATAAAATGGTCTCTCAATGTGTGAAGACAGTAATGTACACTGGGTAGATTTTTGGAACAAAAAGTATTAGCTACTGTAAACAGAAAATGGACCAAAGCACCAGAAATCCAACATTTCAAATCATAGATCATAAATAGAAAGTAGTGCACCAATGGCCTTTTAATGGCCTTTAATTGGGATGAAGAAAGGATTTAGAAAATACATATTTAGCGAACAGCATAATGCTACTACTTTGTACAGAGCTGTTCAAAATCCTGTTGTTTTTGGGAGCTTCACAAAATGCTTCAAGCTTATTACATTTGTATTCAAACGGGAATAATTTATATAAGTAAATAAGAAATATGATTAACCAAAAGGCTGCAGTTAGAAATCCTAAGAAAAAAGCTATGAATAGGTTGATTGTCCTCATGTTAGCTACTGCACATAATGTGGAGAGTCGATCAAGAGAGTCAAACCAAGATTAGCAAAGCCATAAATTAAAACCGTACTTCTGAAAGCCTAGGCAAATTTTTCCATGAGACAACCATTAAACACCGCTTCATATTCATTCAAGAAGCTGTTTAAGACCCTCCTGATGTGGTTTAACTGAATTTTTAGTTTCTTGATTAATACACGCAGCTAAATTTAAACATTTTCTGGTTTATCGTACAACACGAAGAATTTAGCTATTCAAAATGAATTCTGCATGAGCAATTTTACATCTCAGACATTTAAAGACAACTGGGGAATTGCAGTTAAAATAATATGTTACAAAGGATAAAATAATGCATTTTATGGATTTAAATACTTTAGACTGAATTTCTTTCTGATTAAGTTTTAAACATAAAAATAAGATTACTATTAGACTTAAGCTAACATTTAGTATACCATTTTAAAATAATCACAGCACAAATAGGAACAAGAATGTTGTATTGATAGACACTGGGAGAGGCTTGGAAAAAGACTTCAAGAAAAGAAATCAGTGCACTACGTAAATACAAAAATTATTTCAAGGACGAGTTGATAACGGAGGAAGGAAGAATCCTAGGGACATGCAGATATTGTAGTACACACAGCTCTATTCATTCTCCATTTCATTTTCTTTTTAGGTCACTCTCTTATGAAGATGTTGCCATTTTTTACCAGTTTCCTTTTGCCTTAACCAGCAGCCAGTTGTGGAATAACAAGCTAACTCAGTCCATTTTCACCACAGAGTGCATTTCATGAGGATACTGTTATAATAACATTAGACAAAAAGTCCACTTTGCTGGACTAACCATTACTCTGAGTAAAACATACTCTACTAGGAATTACTGACATGGTACCACAAATGATGGATGGTCTTTTAGTTAATTAAAGCATTCCTCTAACAGCAAGAACTAACTTCAAATTAAGAAATTAATTAAAAATAAAACCCACAGTCACAGAGGGCCAGTGTCACCTATCCATCCTCTAGTCAATGCAACAATGAGAAAATTTTACGAAAATGCTAAAAAAGTAATAAGGACATAAAGACTGAGGCAGACATGAAAATTGCCCAAATAGTCAACAAAAATACTAACAAAGAAAATTACTGTAAGCTTTATGACCAAACGACCTGCAGCTCAATTCTGATGTTTTCAGTCATATGTGACACAGATCTGATCTTTTTAGAGAATTGTAAACAGCAAAAAATACATGAAAGTAGAATGTTTCAGATCAGATTTAGACCTTTTTTGTATGTGACTGTAAATTCAGTACAGAAACAGTATGTGACCTGCATTTAAGTACTTGAATTGGAATTGTCTGAAAATTGACATTTCCCAGCCTTTGTTATACATCTGCATTGAAAATGAAGATACATCACAGTACTGCCAATGTGAAAAAAGCAAGGTGGCATACTTAAGCATAGGGAGGAGCTGACGCTAGCCAAGACAGCCTATTTGCTACGTGTTATACAATTGAAATGGCACACCTTAAGTATTTATTTTTTAAATTTCAGAGTCTTGCAGATAGATATTAATGTAAGTAATCGAATGTCCCCTTTGACATTGTGAATTTGTCAAACCACTGTTTTGCATCAAGCTTCTCTACATCTCGCTCCCACTAGTCCTTGTTCCTCTCTCATGTCCACTAGTTCCTACATACAAATATGGCAGTGATAACTGCGTTCAATGCAACAGCTTCCTTGCCTTCACAAGATGATAAATTTGTAGTCATGTTGCACTGAACCAATATTAACTAGTGCAGCAGCCAGCATAATGGCCTATTAGGTCGGACCTGTTGAACAAATTTGTTTTTAATGATTTTGCACATTTGGGACACATTTAGGATGCTAATTTATATGCTCTCATACTGGATTTGAATCTCTTGCAAAATTAATTTGAGCGATCAAACAGAAAAGTTGGGTACAAACCTAAAACTGAATTTGAGTCACTATAGGCACAGTTTGAAAGTAGCCTTTGATCATCAATTTCAAGTTTAATCTGCTATAATATGGAAACACACACTAATTTAGAAGTAACATAAGTTACATTTAGCTTATAGCCTTTTCGGGAGTTGTATTTACCAAGAAGCTTTCCTCACCTTTTATTGAACCAGTATCTAATTCAACACCATCTACCCATAAAAGAAACAATACGAAAGAAAAAAAAAGAAACAAAACAATAAAATCTATCCATGATGGACACAGTCAAATTCTAAGGGCTAAACAGTGCAGAAGGGCTGCTGACTACTCTTTACAACTAAATTTATAAAGGCAGCATACAGTTCATGCTTTAGTTTTATATGCTAAGCCACAGGTGACTGCCACCTAAAGTTTAGGGTGAAGTTTTCTAAATTGGCCCAGTTTAAGAGTTAGTGATTGTTCTCTCTGATGGGCATGTGACTGGTTAAACCTGGTTCCTGCCTTGCACCCAGTCCTGCTAAGACAGGCCTGGGGTCACAAAATGTGGGTTAAGAAAATGTGTCAAGAAATGGCTTAACCTGAATCAACCTCTACAAAATATAAACAAAAGAAGGTCCAGAGGACAGCTGAATATAAATGGACATGGATAAGGAAGGAAGGAAGATAGAAGAGCATAATAATAATAATTGTTAAGGGTTTGTACACAGCAGGGTAGCATGGAGTCACCTCTCTCGTTTCCCTCATATCTATATTAACAATATTCAGGCATTTGGAGTTATGCCCTTAATCATAACTATGAATATTACGATGAGTGACCTTTAACAGTTAAGCAAGTTGGATGGACATTGGGTTTGTTTTGAGCACTATATGTTGCCACTGTATTTCTATTAATTACTAGGGGGCTCTGCCCCCTGCTCGCCAACCCCTGGTGTTGGGAATGACAAAGAGCGTGATGTATGAATGAGATATAGAATAGTGTGACGGTGTAGATGATGCAAATAGAAAGCAAACAATAAAGTGTGTGGCACAGTGTAAAGGTTTATTGGAAAATTTCTTTGTACACGCCGTTTAAGTGTAAAAGGTAATTCCAGCTCAGAACTTGTAAGGTCATTTAAGATGGTTATTGTTGTGATCAGAGTCAAGTTTGTCAGAGCTTAGAAAGAGTTGTGCCTTTCCAGGAAGTAATGGAATGACTTGGGTATTTATGTTTTCCACATTAATATTTTTTGGACATAATATAGTGCGTTGTGTTAAAAGGGGCATTTGGTCTAATGAGATTGCTGTTCCAAATCTCTCTGTAACTAAGTCGTCGCAGATAAAGGCTTGAGGAATTGTAATAATATGTGGCTGAAGTGCATCTGTATTGGTGAGTGTACCATTTCTCAGTTGTAATAAGCAATTGTTATGATCTGTTTCTGGACATCGTATCTTTTTTTACTAACTGTATCTTTTGAAAGCAATGCCAATTGTCTGCGTATTTTAAGGTGCACTGAACAATAGCTGAGTGCATGGCATCTGGAAGAATAGCTAATCACTGTCTAAAATCTCCTCCTCATAAAAGTACCTTTCCTCCAAATCGAATATTATTATTCATAAACGTTTGTTCATGCCATTGAACATTCATCAATAAACAACATTTTTTCAAGACGGATGTCACGTGCAGTGCCACCGTTAATGTTCATAGTGGATTCCGATTTGTAGGATCTAATGTAGTTGATAAAGATTTCACTTTCAGGTACATCGTCAGTTATAAGCTTCTGTAGATATTCAGTATATGAATGTAAAGAAGGCAGTCTAATTTGACCCTTTTGACAACAACGTGTAAATGTATTACTTGTATTGCCAGTTGTTTCTTCAGGGAAGTGAACTGAATGACAATGATTGCAAATGACATTCATTAATCTGAATGAATTTTCCTGGTGTATGTTTTGCTTGTGCCGTTTGAGAGGCGCGTTGTTGCATGTGTGGTATTTGGGACGTGTTGTTTTGGAGCTGTAATCGATTTGCCTGTGCTGTGTGAGAAGCCCGTTGTAGCCTTCGCTGCCATTAACTTATGTCTGAGACGGGAGGTGTTTCGTTTTGAATCCGTGCCTGTTGCGATGCAGCACTTTGATTGATAGTTTGCGTCATGTGGATCTAGGATGTAGATTTGTGCATATTAAATGAACTATTGTAGGATCTAATGCAGTTCATAAAGTTTTTACTTTTAGGTACATCGTTAGTTAGAAGCTTTAGTTGAGCTTTGCGTTTTTGGAGTCGAGTCATTTTTTCTTTTAGAAATATGGATAAGTAATAAGGAGTATTGCACTCACTGTTAATATGGAGCCTTTTCTGCGGTTGAACGGTTAATAGTGCCTTATTGTAATGAGATCCACCTATGCTGCATAGCCGTCTATTTTGTTGTTTCTTTCGTGTTCGTGTGTTTGTTCCTGTTATCCTTTCCTTTTCGTTTTGTACCCGTGACCGTGTATTCATGACTTGTTTCTTTCTCAGCATGCGAAATATGGATAAGTAATATGGAGGATCGCAGTCACTATTAATATGTTTCCTTTTCTGCAGTTGAACGGTTAATAGTGCTTTATTGTAAGGAGATCCACCAATGCTGACACCTGTGCTGTCTAGTGTGAAGGTGTTGATGTTCACTTTAGAATATGTGGCTTTGGGTGTCACTTCTTATGGATGTGTGTGTGTGTGGGGGTTGAGGATTGTTGTTGCGCGAGCGTCTTCTTTCTTTTTGTGTTCCTGTGTCTTGTTTGAATCCCCCTGTTTGTGTGTGTCCCGTCCCTTGCTTGTAGGGTCTGTGGGGTGGTTTTGTGTTCTTTTTTTTGTGTTCCATGGGCTTGTTGAATCCCCCTCTTGGTGTGTGTCCCGTCCGGTGCCTGTAGGGGGGGGGGGGGGGGGGTGGGGGGGGGGGGTGCCTTGCTGTTGTGCGCGAGCCTCTTTTTTTTTTTTTTTTTTTTTTTTGGGTCTAGTCTCGTGTGCAATGTGTTTCGTGCTTTGCCTGCGTTTCCTCATTTCTCCATTTTTCCTGTGCTCACTCCTTTTTTCTGTGGTCTTGTCCGCCTCTCGCGGCCCCTCATCCGCCTCTCTCGCCCTCTTTTGTCCGCCTTTCTCGGCTCCTCAGCCGACTCTCGCGGACTGTTTTTGCGCCTGCGCAGTACGTCTTTTTGCAGCTACGGCCCATTGCCGGATGTGCCTGCGTCCATCATCCGGTTTAGCATTCTCGGTTAGTAATATGGATGCTTATTTCATGCCAATAATGTCTTTTTCATGTGTACATGGCAGTCATGGTATATCATGTGTGGTATAGGAATGTTACTGGAATTTTATCACACACTGTTTGCCGAAAGTAAAACATCTATCTTTCAAAGGGCCTGACTTGAGCTGCACCACTCAAGCAATGCATTACAACGTTTACTACTTTGTTTGTTGTTTGTTTTTTAAAAAATATTTGCATAATAAATTTCTAGCAAGCTGATTAATTAATTTATAGGAGATTTGAGACTGATGCTTCTAGATTTATAGTTGTATTCTACCTTATAATATTTTTAGCACCCTGTAACCATGCGAAATATGTATGCGCATTGGTCAATAACTGTAAGACAGACAGAAATGTATCTTCTGTCTTCAGTTCTGGAATCGGAAACAGATCCATATGCAGGACTTGTATTTCTGTGCATATATTTTCAGTGCTCACAAGCTTGTCTCTCAGTGTGCACTGTGATGGACTGATGATTGCATTGCCCCATAACCTTAAAATAGATTAAGTGTGGCTAATTTGATGGATGCATTTGCAATTAGCAAATAGGCACAGAGAAAAAAAAGCAGTGCTGAATTCAAGCTTATACAACTGATAAGACTTGAATGAATGTACAGATTTTCTAAAACATAAGACACTTGTTGGCTATGAAAGGCACTATGTAAGATATCAACCACAGAGGTGGATAAGGTGCAGTTCTAATTAGCATTAGCATTCAGGTCTCTGGCATTATTTAATCTTCTCAGCAAAGGAACCATTCACGTAACACTTATTCCTTATCTGCCACTATCAGCTGCCTAACTACTAATAAGGCTTACATTTGGATCAAGCAAAAGTGAAATATAAAAAATGTCAGAAAGAAATTAAATCACATTGAACATCACTTGTTTGACCAGCAGAACACTCCTTCATAAACTCATCTCAGAGATAGCTGCGTTAGGAATAGCTGCAGCTCTCACCTTCTAACCTATGTAATTTCATCTCTATCATAAAGTGTCAACAAGGTTTAATGTAAAATATCTGGAGAATTGCATGTGACTGCAAACTGACAACACAAGCCAGCTTTAATGTGACAGCTCCCATCATTCTCGTCTCCCAAAATTAAAATCTTTAAAAATCTAATGCCAGACCATGAAAATGACTTTCATGGCTCAGAAATAAAAGTGAGTGAAGATTTAACATCAATGCCGGCTCTCCTTTTGGAATCATTATCCACTTTTCAAAGCGTTTCTAGCCTCCATCACTTGAAACACAGAAAAGAGAGTGAAACCGTAGCACTGCCTAAGTGGGTGATTTTACATTTGACAATGGCTTAGCGTTCATTTAATATACTTCATACGCAAATCCCTTTTACCCAATTACACAATGCAATGCCTGGCCTTTTGTATATTACTGAACTGAGTAGATGACTTAATTTAATGAAATTCCATGAAATCAAGTGAAGTCAACTTGCCAAGGAAGGATTCATTAACTTTTGGAATTTGTAATAAATAAAAAAAATCTAAAGTTATTAAGACGTGTTTAACTACTAAAACACTAGCCCTTTCTGCTGATTAGCACGCATTGAGCATCTAGCAGCGAAGATGGTGGGTTGAAAATTTTAGAGTTTGTGTGAGCCTGATCCTTTGCATGTATTTTTGCCAGGAATTGCATGAAAATATGCCGTGCCCATAAAGAGTATTCACCTCCCTGGAAATGTTCAAATTTTATTGTTATACAACATTGAATGAGAGTGGATTTAATTTGGCTTTTTTGACACTGATCAACAGAAAACGACAGATCTCTGCAATGTGGTCTGATTTAATTATAAATACAAAACACAAACTAATTGATCACATAAGTATTCATCCCTTAAATATGACACACCTAAATCATCACTAGTGCAGCCAACTGGTTTTGTTTTAAAAGTCACATAATTAGTTAAATGGAGATCATTTGTGTGTAGTCGAGGAGTTTCAATTAATTGTAGTATACCGTATATACTCACGGATAACTTCTCCCGTGGATAAGTCGGGACTTGATTTTACCGTATAATTTCAGGTATTTTATAATGTCGGTCGTATAAGTTAAATGTGGAAAACTCAGGCTATTGGTCCAAGAGATTATGATATGCTAACACCCACCTGAGAGAGTAACCACAGAGCACACTGCCTTTTTTTTCTATGTATTGTGCCTACATGACCACACGATAATACCCAAACTATTCCAAAGTGACATTTGCACTGATTTGTGTTTTTTGTATCTCACACCTTCATACACCTTTATCGTAAGAGCATCCCTTATCTACGATGGAGCGTTCGATCAGAAGAAAATATGAAGCTGGTTTTAAATTAAAAGTCATTGAAGTGGCGAAATAAATTGGTAACTGCGCTGCTGCAACAAATTCGATGCGTCTGAGAAACTGATGCAAGATTGGAGGCAAGAAGATGTAAAAAAAAAATAAAATATATAAATGTTGCATTTTTGAACGGGAGTATAAGTCGGGGTCCGATTTTATGATCGATTTTTCGGGTTTCAAGACCCGACTTATACACCAGTATATACGGTAAATGCACCTTATTTAGAAAGGGCAACTTGTTTGAGTCAGCATCGTGACTTAACCTACACAATGGAAACAATATAACAATCCAAGCAACTCCATGAATAACATGAATGAAAAGAACAAGTTAAGGGATACAAGAAAATATGCAAGTCACAAAATATTCCATACAGTACTGATAAATGAGTCATTAAGAAATGGAGAGAGTGTGATATGGCTGTAGATCTGCTTTTAGCAGACCGTCCAGAAAAAACATGCAACTAAAAGGCTAGTGAGAAAGTCTACCAAGAGACCTATGATAACTCTGAAGGTGTTACAAGCTACAGTGGTTAAGACTGGAGAGATTGTGCGTACAACAACTGCTGGTCAGGAGCTTCACCATTCACAGCTCTAGGTGACAGTGCCAGAGAGAAGTCCACTGTGTAAAAAAAAAAAAACAAAACAAACAAACAAACAAAAAAAAACATGCACACGCTGACACACACAACATCTTGGCTAGAATTTTCCAGAAGAGTCACATGGGAGACTCTGTAGTAAGATGGAAGTAGGTTCTATAGTCTGATAAGATTAACATTGAGTTTTTCACCATCAGACTAAATACCATGTTTGAACACTGCACATTATCAAAAACACTCCATCTCCACCGTGAAACATGGTGTTGGCAGCATGTAGTGTGGATCCTTCGCTGCAGGACGGCTTGAGATGGTGCAGGTGAAAATGAATGCAATAAAATCAATACATCTTGCCTGAAGAAGGGGCCTGAGTTGCCTCGAAAGCTTGCATATTGTAATCTTTTTAGTTAGCCAATAAAAGGTGTCATTTTTCTTGACTTCTAACTTCATTCATAATGGCTAACACAGTACAACACCCTAGTAATAAAATACAGAGAAACCCTATATTAAAACCTTGATGCAGTGTTTTCCAGCAAGATAATAACACCAAGTGTAAAGCCAGAGCTACACAGGAATGGTATAAAACAACAATGTTAATGGAGTCCAGATCTACAAACCAACTGAGAATTTCTAGCCAGACTTGTAAATGGCTGTTGTCTCATAAACTCAATGTAACATGGCAGAGCTTGAGCACTTTTGCAAAGAAGAATGAGGAACAACTGAAGTGCCCAGATGTTCAAAACTGATAAATACCTGTACGCAGACTCAAGTCTGTCATGGCTGCCAAAAGTGAATCTAATAAATATGTATATGAAGGAGGTGAATACGACTGATTATTTTGTGTTAATTTAGATCACTTTGCAGAGACTTTTTTTTTTGTTGATTGGTGTCAAAAAAGGCAAATTAAATCCACTGTGATTCAATGTTATATAACAATAAAATGAAAACGGCAAAGGGGTAAATGCTTTGTATAGCCATTGTATCTGCATAATTATATAGTAGGTGTAAAACATTTATGGTTTACTTCCAAAACAAAAATTCATGCTATTATGTGTGATACACCCAGTCCAGTGTTGGTTCCTACCAAGCATCCAATGCTCATGGGAAAGGCTGTCACTCCAGGAACTGGAAAATGGATGCATGTACAATATAAAAATTCTTCTTTACAAAAACATAATACAAGATGACATTAAGTCAACAGTTACAGTGTGAGGGCACTTCCTTGTGCCTCCTTTAATGTCATTTCAATGTTAAAGTTTCCAGAGTTAGAGCTCAGAAACTCAAGAAAGCAGCCACTGATGCCAATTGCCATATGACTGTTTTGTGGAATTTTTTAGATGACACTATTGCACAAACAAATCAGCATGAACTGAAGTGGACTTTCATGTCAGATTGCAAAGCATCACTCCTTTCAACGCAATCAACCTTACACATCACCCAAAAAAAAAAAAAAACCACAATAGGAATGAACAACCACAAAATTGCATTCCGTAATAGAAAATAATTCTCACAAACAAGCAGCAATCTTTATGGCTGTAAAAACTTTAGAAGTTTTGCCTTTTCTCTGAACATTTCAAAAGGTAGCGTCAAAGCTGAGTGTGCCATAGAACGTTGAATTGCTTACAGCTTGTATTTATTCATTATTAGACACAAAACTAACTAAAACAAGTAATGAAATTAGGGAGCCTTAAACTGAACCCGCTTTACAATGATTTCTGATGCACCGGGGCCACCTTATCTTGGCCCTATTTGCAATGATGGCTGGAGTTTTCATGTCAGATCCATAGCTCTTTCACCTTCATCAGAGTGCTCACTTGATGACTGATAGATTAGTAAGGAAGAGTCAAGCATCCTGATTCATCAGCTAGACAGACGGATCCACAGAATGAAATGATGTATTTAAAATTAGTATTTATTCTATAAGTCATTTGTTGCTTGGACCTGTGAAGTATGATACATTATTAAATTGGCTAGCATTATATTTTAATCCATAAATAAATACACAAATAAAAAAGTAAATAGTAAAGCGACATCTTTTTTTCTTTGCATTCCAGCTGATTGCACTGAATGTAGAAGTATTTCCCAGTGACTACTGTGTAATTTACGATTATTACTTGCTTGTAAAATCTCTTTTTGGTCTTTGGTCTTGGTGATTCACACAGACCAAGGATTAAAGTAGAAATGTCATCACTGTCAAGACAGCAGCCGCCTTATCTGCTCTTATTCTTAAAAGGGTGGTGAGTATTTTTCTGTTATTGAAATGCAGGTGTACTTTGGCCAATTAACTGGCGCGGTTTTTACTGTCTGGTAAACA
The DNA here is from genome assembly GCF_900747795.2 of Erpetoichthys calabaricus. Lineage (NCBI taxonomy): Eukaryota > Metazoa > Chordata > Cladistia > Polypteriformes > Polypteridae > Erpetoichthys > Erpetoichthys calabaricus. Next base: position 118,470,769 of record NC_041400.2, on the reverse strand, counting down.
ATCCGTAGTCTGCTGTCCCCAAACGCCAGTCTGGAGTTTCTGTCTGGAGCCAATCTGAATTTTTTTTTTAATATTCATCTTTTTAATTTACCAGCAGCTATACATATTTTCATCAGACAGTGGAAATCTCTTTACTGGCATCATATTACATTGTCTTATTGTTTCTCTTTTGTAGAGAAACCCTCCTCGGAGTCATTCAGCCTGTATACTTTATTATATAAAATGTGGCTAATTTATTATATAGACTTGGCCATCCCATTTATTTGATTTATCAGTTAGTGAGTGACAAAATCAAATGAGCACTTAATGCTGTTTAAAGCAGGGGGCTGGAAACCAATGAATTATGGGTGTGAGTGTGTGCAATTTGGAGAAAGGACTGGAATGATCAACAATAACATAACATTGTCCAACCCCTTTAATCCAAATCAAGGTTACAGGGGAACCAATATCTATAGAACTGGGTTCAAGGTAGGAACCGTCTCTATATACGATTCCAGGCCATCACACGGCCCACCTATACACATATCCACAGTCACACTCAAACAGAGCTAGTTCAGAATTACCAACTGGCCTAATAAGGAAATCACAGTAATATGGGAAAACAACCAGTGCATCTGAAGAAAAGCTTAATTTCACACAGACAATGAACAGAAACTGGACTTGCCCCTAGGACACTTAATCATTGTGACCACAATGATACCATCATCTTTGTTAGGAACAGCAACCTGAGAATGAATCACCATTTGAAAAAATCAGTCAGTGGTAGTCTGAGATTCAGAATCAGACTGGTATATAAGGGGTTTGTGGAGGATGACACAATGAATGGGAAATAGCAAAATGGCTATTATAAGTCAATTAACCAAGCACAACAGTGATAACAAAAAGAAAAACGGTTCAGTGTACCTTTTCACAGATGGGCTTTGGCAAATCCTGCAATATTTAACCAAGGAGGAATACCAGAAATTAAAACACCATTCTGTTTATTCTTCTTTTCAGCCCTACCTCTCATTCTCCCACATGTCACTAACTAAATGTATTAAAGACACTTTCACTTTCAAGTATTTTTCTAATAATATGGTTGAATTATGATCAGATTATGGACCTTCTCTATATCCAAAAACATTATTTACTGCATTTCTTGTTGAAAGTGTCTGGCAATCATTAAAAGTGAAACAGGAGGTTGATTTGCAGATCATTTCAGAGAACATGTCCAAGCAGTCCAAATCAAAGACCTCCTCTATTGCAGAACATTTCATTTCCCTTGATAACTGCCATGCTGCATTTTTCACAAGGTTTCCAAGACACATTTAAAAGAAAAATAAAAAAATCTGTTCTTACTGTCAGATTCGTATCATAAATTCCTACAACATAGAATGACCGACTAATATTTATTACTTCTTCTTATCTTCTCTAGTAGCCTCTTTTTGTTTATCCTGACCTTTCACCCTTTTGCGGATCCAGCATTAAGGATACAGATTATTATCTCTTTATATCAAAACTTCATTTACAAACTAGTGATTAACTTTCAAATGTGTTTACTCAAATAATAACACTTTCCAGAAGAAAGAAAACAAGCAGAAATAACCACCAGCACTGTGTCTGTCTGCAGAGAGAATGTCAAACTTGTCAAGAGGTTTACTTGCCTCGGCAGCAACAGTCATGTCTCTGGTGACTCTTCCTATGAAGTCAATAGATAGACTGGGAGGGCATGGTTGTCATTTGTTTGCTGGAAAGGGGTGTGTGGCACTCCTGATATCTTTGCAAAAGGACGAAGGTCCAAGTCTTTAGAGTCTTGGTGCTTCCTGTTTTGCTATATGGTTGCGAGGCATGGATGCTATTGAGTGACCTGAGATGAAAACTGTACTCCTTCACTACTGTGTCTCTTCAGGAGAATCCTTGGATACCGCTTGTTTGACTTTGTGTGGAACAAGTGGTTGCTCACGGAGTCCCGAATGAGGCACATTACCTGCATTCCCTGAGGGTGATCTCGCTCCCAGGGTCCTTATTGTTGAGTGGCTGCACCAAGCCAAAGGAACACCCATGTACCACCTGGCTACATCAGATAGATGGTCATTTCCGGAGGGCAGGACTGGACCACGTGTCTGCCTGAGGGGGTTGCCAACCGGGATTCCTGAGCTGTTTTGTTGTGTGGTGGGTGCAGCAATGTGCTGTATCAGTGTACACTGCCCAACCTGACCTGACCTGATGTGCATATTCTTAATCTGAAAACAATTTGGAAAAACACTGAATATGCACCTGCTTGGTTGGAATTGGAAAAGAAAACCTTGCAAGAAATCCTCTCTGTTTGCTCTGGTCATTATAATTATCTCCAGTTTTCAAGTAATCAGATTGTGCTTCACTTACTGAAAATATGAAAGCAATGCAGAAAAACTTTAAAGAAAGGACACTGCTGTCTGCAGCTGCATTACAGAGTAACTTTACAGTCGATCCCTTGCTCAATTACGCTGTATCTGAGTCTTGGAAGACACTAAGTATCTGAACCTTTAGAGATGTTTTTATTGATAATGTTTGTACCTTTTGATCATCTTAGCTGTAAATGGGGAATTCCTCCAACACAATTACTTTCTATTTATAAGTTAGGAAAAAAAGAAAATTTAAAAAGAAGAAAAAAAAAAGAATTTACCTAGCGTTGCTAATGCTACAACAATGCTCATGCTTGAAAGTATTTTAACTACTAATGATAAGAATATTGGCATCATTTCCAGACTATCAATTATTGTCGCCATGCTCATTGCTAGTTCACCTTTGGTAATGCTGGGAAAGAAACCATCTCAGTCAAGGACAGTCTTTCAACATATATTCTTCGTCAATTGGAGTGAGTTGAATGAAGTAGTGGAGAGTGTACACATGGGAGAGAGAGTAGTGATTGGAACAGATTTCAATGGACATGTTGGTGAAGAGAACAGGGGAGATGAGAAGGTGATGGTTAGGTATGGTGTCAAGGAGAGGAATGCAGAAGGTCAGATGGTTGTGGATTTTGTGAAAAGGATGGGCATGGCCGTGGTGAATACACATTGTAAGAAGAGGAAGGACCATAGGATGACATATGAGAGTGGAGGAAGATGCACACAGGTAGATTATATCCTATGCAGGAGGGTCAGCCTAAAGGAGGTTGTAGACTGCAAAATGGTGGCAGGGGAAAGTGTAGTTAGGCAGCTTAGGATGATGGTCTGTAGGATGACATTGGATATCAAGAAGAGGAGGGCAGAACCAAGGATCAAATGTTGGAAGTTAAAAAAGGAAGACTGTTAGTTGGAGTTCAGGAAGGAGGTACTGGGTGGCAGTGAAGAGTTTCCAGACTGCTGGGCAACTACAGCAGAAGTAGTAAGGGTGACAACAAGGAGGGCACTTGGTGTGACATCTGGACAGAATGAGGAGGAAATGGAAACCTGGTGATGGAATGGGGAAGTACAGGAGAATATACAGAGGAAGAGGTTGGTGAAGAAGAAATGGGATAGTCAGAGAGATGCAGAAAGTAGACAAGAGTACAATGAGATAAGGCGTAAAGTGAAGAGAGAGGTGTTGAAGGCTAAAGAAAAGGTGTATGATGAGTTCTATGAGAGGTTTCGATACTAAGGAGGGAGAAAAGGACCTGTACCGATTGGCTAGACAGAGGGACTGAAAAGATGTGCAGCAGGTTAGGGTGATAAAGGATAAAGATAGACACATACTCACAAGTGAGGAGTGTGTTTTGAGGAGATGAAAAGAGTACTTTGAGTGGCTGATGAATGAAGAGAATGAGAGAGAGAGAGAGAGAGAGAGAAGGTTGGATGAAGTAGAGATAGTGAATCAGGAAGTACAACGGAAGTAAGGACAGCTATGAAGAGGATGAAGAATGGAAAGACAGTTGGTCCAGATGACATACCTGTGGAAGCACGGAGGTGTTTTTGAGAGATGGCAGTAGAGTTTTTAACCAGATTGTTTAATCCAATCTTGGAAAGTGAGAGGATGCCTGAGGAGTGGAGAAGAAGTGTACTGCTACAGATTTTTAAGAATAAAGGGGATGTGCAGAACTGTAGTAACTATAGGGAGATACAACTGATGAACCACAGCAAGAAGTTATAGGGAAGCTAGGTTAAAAAGTGAGGTGATGATTAGCGAGCAGCATATGGTTTCATGTGAGGAAAGAGCACTACAGATGCGATATTTGCTCTGATGGTGTTGATAAAGAAGTATAGAGAAGGCCAGAAAGAGTTGCACTGTATCTTTGTGGATCTGGAGAAAGCATATGACAGGGTGCCTCAAGACAAGTTGTAGTATTATATGAAGAAGTCAGGAATGGCAGAGAAGTATGTAAGAGTGGTACAGTATATTTACAAGGAAAGTGCGACAGTGGTGAGGTCTGCAGTAGGAGTGACGGATACATTCAAGGTGGAGGTGGGATTACATCAAGGATCGGCTCTGAGCCCTTTCTTATTTATATTGTGATGGACAGGTTGACAGACAAGATTAGACAGGAGTCCCCATGGACTATGATGCTTGCAGATGACGTTGTGATCTGTAATGAGAGTAGGTAGCAGGTTGAGGAGACCCTGGAGAGGTGGAGATATGCCCTAGAGAGGAGAGGAATGAAGGTCAGTAGGACATAGATATGTGTGAATGAGAGGGAGGTCACAGGAATGGTGAGGACACAAGGAGTAGAGTTGGCAAAGGTGGATGAGTTTAAATACCTGGGATCAAGAGTACAGAGTAACAGGAAGTGTGAAAGAGAGGTGAAGAAGAGAGTGCAGGCAGGGTGTGGAAGAGTCAGTAGTGATTTGTGACAGACGGGTATCAGCAAGAGTGAAAGGGAAGGTCTACAGTACAGTAGTGAGACCAGCTATGTTAAATGAGTTGGAGATGGTGGCACGGACCAAAAAACAGGAGACAGAGCTGGAGGTGGCAGAGTTAAAGATGTAAAGGTTTGCATTGGGTGTGATGAGGATGGACAGGATTAGAAATGAGTACATTAGAGTATCAGCTCAGGTTGGATGGTGTGGAGACAAAGTCATAGAGGGGATATTGCGTTGGTTTGGACATGTGCCAATGAGAAATGCTGGGTATATTGAGAAAAGGATGCTAAGGATGGAACTTCCAGGTAGGAGGAAAAGAGGAAGACTTAAGAGAAGGTTTATGGAAGTGATTAGAGAAGATATGCAGGTGGTGGGTGTAACAAAGCAAGATGCAGAAGACTGGAGGATATGGAAAAAGATGATCTGCTGTCATGACCCCTAACGGGAGCAGCCAAAAGAAAAAGAAGAAGCTATTACAAAGAGCATGCTAGAACATGTTCAACATCATGGTTAGTTCATTCAGATTCAGCAATAATTTTTTTACAATTTCTAACGTGATTTATATTCTCATACATCCCCATGGCAGCATGAACCATTAAAACCAATCGAAGTGCAGTTTCATTGGACTTCAATGGCACTTTCAGATGCTGGCTGAGCACGCATACCTTTACCTCAAAAATTGTTGGGTGACTATCTGGCTGTGTGCTGAAGGACGCTGTTCTGGAGTCACAAAAGTCGACAGTGGATGTTGTATGAGATGTGGCCAATAAACTAACAGATATAAGGGCTGTACTATGTGATATTGACAACAATTTAAACAAATTGGTTAAAAAATAAATGCTGCATCTGATTACCTGTTTTTACATTCAGCTAATTACATTCAAACAAAGCTATAATGCTCTCTGATTTGGCTAATCATTTGGTGGTTCAGGGTAAGGTTCATCATACCACATCTCTTCAGATACGGGCAAGACGTGACACACTTTCTGTGGACTACAGAGCAGCACATTAATAGAGTGGAAATCATTCTATTTACATAAGCAAATTCCTTCTCTGAAGGCACCTTTGTAGTGTTGCATCGGTAGAGCGACACAATGGATCCATTCTCTTCTCTTTACATGGCTATTTGAGGTGACTCTCTATCTTTAAAAGAACTGCTTGCATTTTGCTGCACTAGTTAGAAAAAGCACCAGCGACTGTATGGAGCTGCTGTTTTTAAAGTTTCTCCACCTAAATATGATGTAATGCCAACTCATTCTTTTGGTGATTCATCCCTGGCTGATGTAACTTATCCAGCACTGTTGCAATAGCTATGTGCGTGCAGCTTACCGCTCTGATTACATTTGGAAGACCAGACGTTGCTGTAAATTGCGCTTTGATGTTTCGCAGTTCAACCACAGTGTAAGGAAATCTTATATATCTGGATGACAAGTGGATAATGCCATCCTATACAGCTGGCATGGCATGACTTGGTGATGTTTGTGAAATAAATGATTGGTCAACAAGTTCACGGTGAAAAGCTGCTGTGGTTAAAAACCCAACAGTGGACAGAACTTGCAAAGGAGAAGGTAGAGCCTAATTCCTCAAAGTCTGCTTTTGTAAAGCCGGTGCCAATTTAGCACACAGCTCCAAGAGGACAGCTCCTGGAAATCGAAATCGACTTAGAAGCTGGTAATCATCATTATCTATAAATATGCACTCTCTTCTAATTTCTCTATTTGTGATGTCTTCTAACAACGCTAAAGCAGTTATGGTAGTTGGAACAGTTTTGGCATTCCATGCACCATTATATTGTTACAGAATGATTACAATCAAGTGAATTAAATTTGTGAACGATATGCAATTAATTTCAGTGTATTTGATAAATCCTGTGTCATTGACGCAAATATGAAAATGAAAAGCAGACCACAGAAACAGTAGCACTGCTTTGACACTGGGTGCTGCCAGTTTTCAAAACTTTATAAAAACATACACACACAAGGTAGGGGGCTACCGTGAAAATGTGTGTGGTTTCACACCAAGTTTAGCTTTTATACATCTCAAAGTATACAAGGAAATTGTGGGTACGCAACATTTTGGTGTATATGCACTGTTTATACATGAAGCCCATGGAGTTGGAGAGTACAAAGCCATGGCTATACAAGTCTTTAGTGGCAACAAGTGTAGCTACATCAGCAGGTGTAGAGAGGAACTTCCCCTGCTTAAAACTAGTCAAGTCGTATAACCAATGGGCCAAAACAGTTTAAGCAACATTGATCTACTGGCCATTTACAGGAAACTGGTCAAGTCTATGGAGAAAACTCCCAATTAGTACATAGGATATGTTCACAGACCATTTTCTACAGAAATAATTTGCAGAATTTGTACATAAGTAACATGATGAAATAATTGACTAATTTTATGATATTGGCCTTAGATGTGCTTACCCCATTTGAAAGACCACCAGCCACCACTGTTTCCCAGATATGTAACTTCTAGTCTGTGTGGAACTTGCATGTCTTCCATGTGTTGGTGTGGATTTCCTCTGGTAACAGATTGGCAACTTTAAAAGTGTGTTACAGTATGTGTGACTTGAAGTGAACTACTATTGCTTCAAGAATCGGTTCATGCATTGTACTGGAAACTGTCAGAAAATATTTGTGTCCTTGATCCTGAAATGGAAAAAGTGGGAACAGAAAATAGAAGGATGTAAAATAGTTCTACCCCATTATACAGGTAATGTAATATATTTATTAAGAAGTAGTTAGCATTTTTTGATGGTTGAAAATGATTGGATTAATAAAAACAAATGTCATAAATTAAGGAAAATGCAAAAAAAAAAGGAGTTAAATGAGATAAGTCAACTCTTCGCAGACCTCAATTAGCTGATAGTCCTGAGAGATTAAAAAAACTAAAACCACCTGTTTCTAGTGACTGAATGCAGACCTACTACATATGGTTGTCCAAGTGAATAAAACTTCCAAACTGCTTGGCCAAAGAATGAACCTCTACTTAAATTTTGGCCAGTAAATAAAACTTCATTTTATTCTTTGCCCTCCTGCAGTTCTGGGTCTTGTGGTGTTGGTGGCCATTGCACCAAGCACCAGGCAAGAGCCAGAAACTAACTCTGCAAAAGATACCATTTTCCTGCAGGTCATCAGTCCACCAAAGTGGATCATCTCTGGAATACAAGTGAATAAAAAGGATTACCTGGAGAAAAAGCAATGCAGACACAAGAAGAACAATTAAAATGAACAGTGACAGTTGTCACATCAGGTAACTGCCCCACTGTGCCACCTCCCTCACCCCATTAAGGCTAATAAATTAAACTTCACTCAGCTTTCTGTCAAACAGTGAACCCAATTTGAGTAAAAAATTGCATCTTAACCTGGCTATATGAATCGAACTATGTGTAGTGCCATCAGCAAAGTGAGACTAAAGGATTAACAAAAATCCAGTCCAATTCAACATATTAAAAGTTCACTACATCCTGACAAATAAAAGAAATGCATCCATTTCCACTGAGTTAATGAAACTGCATCCAGTCCTGTTAAATAAACAGCCTCTTGTAGCCCCAATAAGCAACAATGAATCCATTTCTTGGGAAGTAGCAGAAAATGCAATCAGCTCTGGGTAATGGCCAACATTTCTCCAAAGCTAGGCAATGACTGAAATGGCACTCAGCCTTAAGAAAACACCCACGCTGCATTCATTTCATGTTTATTTCTGCCTACTTAGCAAGCCACAAAAAAGACAATAAAATCCATTTTGTTAAGAAATAAAAAGCTGCTCACTTCAGTAATCCACTGTGCATGCACAAAAGGAAACCTGGCCACTCTTTGAAACACTGTTATTTTTCAGCCAGAGTTTTTCCCGTGGCTGGGGTTCAAATTCCTCATTTAGGCTTGTTTTGTTCCTTTTTGATTCTTTTGTTTATGTTAATATTATTGGTCATTTAGTTTCTATGTGTCTTTTTTACTATGTATTTTGTGGGTGGTCCTCTGAGAGCTGGGCCAACTACCTATCACCATCAAGGGACTGCCCTCAGTCTTTAAAGGCTGAAGAGAACTCACAGTATCTCCATTGAATACACTTGATGGTTTTGGTGAGTTACAGAAGCTTGTGTGCCTTTTTGTAACTTACCAGATTTTTTAAATAATCTTCTGTTTGACCATTCTTGCTGGATTTGTGTTTTTAGGACTTGTTAGTTTTGGGATTGCCTATCAGGAAACTCCTGATGTGCCTTTTACATTCTTTGGAGCTTTTCTGTCAAGAAAAGCATTTTTTTAAATCAATAAATCTTTTCTAAAGATCCTGTGTTTGCTTTTTTATTACTAGCTGGGGTTTGATGGTATTCCCCATCTAGTGGGCATTTTTTTGGGACCGTTTGTGCTTAGGAATGTAAAGTGCATGGCACACACATTAAAAAGAATGGAATGATAGCTGATTTAGTATTGGGTTTGAATTTGTAAAACATCATGAGCACATGACATTAAAAGTCTAGGCGTCACTGTTGAGAGACATCCTCATTACCATGCATTGTTTGAAGAATAAAATGTAATGGTGACTGCAGAGGGACAACCAACAAGTAAACAGATCATCTTAAATGGCAAGAGTAAAGAAGGCCTTCTACTTAAAAGCTGTGTATGCTGTACTCTCTCCTGGAGTGCTGTTCCTGGGTTTATCCGTAATTTCAGAATGAAAAATGCCATACGCATAAGAGTGGCAATGTGTGACATTTTGACTGAAAATGCAATTAACAGTTTTACTGCACTTTATTTATTTGACAATACTATAACTACTACATTGTAGTATTTGTGTCAGTTTAATGCAACATTTTATATGACATTTAATAAACACAATATTCTATGAACAAATAAATAAATAAATAAATTAAAAAGTGGTATTTGCACATAGGGTTTTTCTATAAGTAAGTAATCAGAGAGAAATTTACCTATCATTATTTTTTTCTTCTGTATACGCACTGAAACTTTCTTTCACATGATGTAGTTCCTTGACTTGATTCTATCGATTAAACGTTCACATGAACTTTAGAGCGTTGGCCTATACAGAGTAGATTCCAAATCAACTGCATTAGCAAAAAATGATCATTGTATGAATCAACATCACACTTAATCAATTTTTTAAATGTGGAGGATGCCTGGAAAATCTGCATTCATTTTCTGTGAGATTTAGTAGTGGACACATTGAACACATAAATATCATTTTTTTTTAATTCAGAGTTACGGAACATCTTGTTGATTTAAAGAATTTAAATACCAATTATCTTAGTTTCAGATTGTTAGGAATGACTTCAGAAAAGTATTTTTCATTTCAAACCTATTTTTCATATAATTATTGTCTACTGGTTTGTGTGTGACATCTTTCTGGCATTGTTTTGAATTTCATTTCATGGTCTTAACTATGTTGTTTGAAGGAAAAAATACTCACTGCTAGTCACATGCTTTGGCGGCATCACGTCATGGTGCAAATGCTTCTTACAATGGTAACATTGTAATGTTAATTGTCTACTTTTGGATTTATTTCATGTACTGACTACACAGAGCAGCATTTAGTTCGAATAGAGGTAGAAACAGAAAATGGATCATAAATAATAACTACTCAAAGTCAGAACTGGTAGGACAAAATTTAACAAACACAGCCTAGGATGTGAGACAAAAATCGCAAGTTGGGAATCTTACCATGAATGTCAGAAACCAAAAATCATGAGTAAAGCCAAAGCCAATTAAACATAAATCTTAGCTGAGGAGACAAGAGTTCAAAACCAGAGATTCATCTGAGTTATCAAACAAAACGCTACATATTAGGCTGTATTCACAAACTTGGACAATAAACACTACATGCTGTGGGCTTATGAGTCACTGTACTGGTGATGTCACTTGGCACAACGTATGGGAGATGTTGCCTGGCAGACCTTGACCATGCCCCTAGCTATGGGTGGTTAAGTGAGTGGCACCTATAGTGAAAACAAGATAGCACCATCAGTGAAACTATTTACTTTTATTAAATTCCATTAAAAATGTGTTAGATTCTAAAAACAGTGTGACGACTAGACACCTTGACATTGAAAGCCCCCAAAACAAAGTTTTAATTATAGAGGCCAAAGGAGAAACTCTAACAAAAACTAAAAATGAATGCTAGAAAATGACATTTCTCAAAAATGCATCCCAAGGTAGCTAGAATTCCTGCTTTGAACTTTTGGCTACTAATTTTTTGTTTAACATTCTTGAACCTAGCAACCCATTTTCCTCTTTGACTAAATGATTTAGACCTCCTTGCTTGTTCACAACTATTTTGTGGGTTATCCCCTTGGTTGACTCTTCATTTCCCATACCACTTCCATATTCTTCTCCTCTTCAGGATGAGCATCTTGTCTATTTGCTCGAAACAAAAACAGGAATGGGAACAATAAGAATTTTTTTTATAAAATATCTCCAGTTTCAGAACTCATGTTATTTTTCCCTTTGTATTTTGGACTCTGTTGAAACAAATGTGAGAAGAGGCCCCTTTCACTTGGCAATGGTTTAAATCAGGAAATACAGCTGAATAATGTTTGGTGGAGTTTGTTATCATCTTCTGAGATAAATTCGAAATGGAATCATTTGGGTAGAAAAAATAATATATCTGTTTTCAACTTAAAACACATACATTTATACAGAATGACTAGAAATAGTTTATGGTTAAAGAGAATCAATTAAATTCTAAATGTATGCACATTACTCATTTGACAGGCCCCTAATTTGCTCTTCACTGCATATTTTGTGGTATTTTGCACATCTATCACTGATCAGTGAAGTATAAGGTTATGTTTCTGTAACTGTAGTGCATAACTGGTTAGCCCATAAATGTCAAAAGAAGAGACTCCAGTCTGACTGAAGATACCCACAACTGATAAGAGTTTAGAATTTAGTGAAGAATGATACATCATGATTTCCTGGCTGAAAGGAGCAAATACTTTGTAGCTTCCAAAACTGGCACACAATTAGAGAGGAGGCGACAGCAGTGCGAGTCTGTTTGGGCCCAGGCAACATCCTGTTGGAGCCTAAGCACCCTGGATCTAAATACCAATTCCTTTGTTTTTTCTTAATATATTATAGTGTTTACTTTTCTTAAAAAGCAGCATGACAGCTCCTAAAATACTTTTTTCCACTTGAGTTACCCAAGCGTCTACCACCATACCCCTCCTCATTTTCTCTTCACATCTATTCTTTATAATAAAACTCACCCTTAATGCACTGTCATCACCTCTTTCTTTATGAGCTCCACATGGTGCCCCAAATTTCTCATCATTTCAATTTCTTTTTCACTGGTCTCATTTGTTCTCTTGTATGTTTAACTAGCTCAACTCTCTCTTTCTCATACAACTAGGCTCCTGCTGCTTATGCTTCTCTTCCACTAAGCAGGCGTTCCCTTTCATAAAAATGGACAGCTATAAAGTAAATTATTCAGTATCTCCTCACTGATAGAAGCTTGGCACGGCCTACAATGATTTACACACTTCATGTTAAGGAAGCAAAGTGACTCTGCTTGTAAGTGTTGTCGTTAGGAAGTCATATTTTAAATACACCATACCATAAATTATCACACCACAATATTAGCATTATTTTTAAAACATAATATATTCCTGCTATAGTAAATGAATTATTCAAATAGTAAACTGGCTAATTGGTAAGTAATAAATTAATAACACTGATAGTATATCTGAGAACCACTAATATGTTGTTCACTTAATATATTATAACCCATCTTCCCTTTCACACATACACTGATAATTAACAAAAATATAGCAGGTTAGGAAGATGGATGGATGGATGAATGGATGGATGGTAATCATCTGAAACTGGAAAGTCCTTTACCGTATGGTCGTTCCCTGGAGACGATCAATCTTCTTGTTGAGCTCAGCGATGATGCTATGCAGTTCAGTTATCCTTTCCTCATAGCGCAACGTCGTGCGCTCTTGCACTTCCTCGTGCTCTCTCATTAGGTGCGATTGTTCACACTGCAATGAAAAAAGACAGCATTTAGTTACATTCAGAGGGAGATGTACTTCTGGTTTGTTTTTCTTTCCGAGGTCAGGAATGTATTCACCAATTATTATCAGGTAAAAAAAGTGGAAGTTTTTTTTAGCTACTTTACTTAAAAGTGCTTTCACAGATGGTCAAGTATGCAGACAACAGAAAAATTTATATAAGAATACCATCGTAACTGTATATCAACCAGTTCCTTCCAGCACAATATAAACATTCAGTTTTTTAATTTCAATTAAAAAAACAATTAAACAGTGAAAAAAGTTGAAAAATGGCATATATTACTTAAAAAAGATTTAAATTAGTTTTAAACTTTATGTAACATGACTTGAAAAAAAGCTGTGTTGAAATCTTTTATGAAATAAACTTTTATCCACATGCCTGCATTGCAGTAGAAGATTTTGAAACTGACATCGAAATTTTTCAGTAAAATGGAGCTTTCCATTTAGAGTGCAAGGAAAAAAATGTACTTATTTGTGACATAATTACACTGTTATTCTACTAAAAAGTTTACTCAATGATGTCTTAAAAAGGTCAGTGTTTATGTAAAGTTGCAGACGCTTACATAAGGTGTCATTAGTTTTTTTTTTCCCTCTGTCAACCATGCGTGTCCAGGAAGTATAGTATATTTTATTAACATAATGCCTTCTCCATGCTGAAAGTGCTTCATAGAAGTTCAAAATGAACAACAGGGAATTTACAACATTTTGAATTAGAATAGGAAACAATAAATCTAAATTAAAATATAAAATTTACAAAATACTATAACAAAATCCCAAACAAATAAAATAATTTGTGATACAAATGAAAATTATCCTGAGCACCTGGACAGAGAGGGAAATTGAAAGAAGGTTCAGAAAGTCAGAGTAAGTTAAATGCCATCCTGAACAAATGAGTTTTAAGTTGTTGTTTAAAAGAATGGATTTACTCAGCTAATCTCATTAAATTCAGGAAGTAGTTCTAAAATCTGGGTGCTATATAGCCGAAGGCTCTGTTGCCCATAGAGCACCGGTTAGTTTGGGGAACACCAAGATTGCCAGTGGACCTTAGTGGGGAAACAGGAACATAGTGGTAGGGAAGGATACTGATATATTCCCATGCAAGGCCATGTAAATCTTGATAGCTTAGTAATACAATTTTATAGTCAGTCCTGTAAGAGACAAGGAGCCAGTGAAGGCAGAGTAAGATAGGTGTTATATGTCCATTGTTGCCAGTCTGTATGAGGACTTTTGCAGCAGAGGTTTGAACCAACTGGAGCTGTGATAACAGATTAGAAGGGGCACCTGCCAGTAGTCAATGTTGCATGTAATAAAAGCATGGACAGGTTTCGCAGCACCAGAAAAGGAGAAAAATAAGTAAACACAGTATATGCTACAGAGGCGGATGAAAGAAAGCTTCTTAATGTGATTTATATAGACATTAATGATTGAAGATGATGTGACACAGTTGTTAACCTCCTGTCCCTCTTTGACAATAGAAAGGAGAAGGATGGCCCAAAGGACCTCTGATGTCATTTTCCCTCAGAACATGGAAGTCCCACCCCTTTTGCTATTTAAAAGAAGGTCAGACCAGAAGTCGGCTTTCATTAGGGAACCAGCCTCTGAAGGAAACAAATCATCGCCCTCAAGAGTTTATCATATGCCTAAAGAGGTCATATTATGGATCATATGGTCCTTTTATTCTTTATCATTTAGATCTAACAATGGTCATTAAATGGGGAATCCCAACACTTTATCTGTGCTCCTTTTATTTTATCCTGGAGATGACATAACAGGAGGACCAAAGGACCTTCATGCAACAGCTCAGAGAACAGGTCTGGTTACTGCAAGTGTGAGTCACAGCACAGCAAACTAAATTTTTGGAGGGGAAAGCATGATACACTGGGGAAGCCATTTTGTGCATCGAGAAAGCCCATGGACTTTTACTCTCCTTTTTAAGAGATATTTGATTAAACGGTTTAACAATGAGACGAGATGTGAGCAGGTACTAAAAAGATGACTAAAAAGAGAATGCTGTTTTCTTGTCAAAATGTGTGCTACACTCATATTGATATAGAACTGATGAGGTCATTATAGTCATACATTTTATAACTTGTAGTATGGAGGACAACAAATTTAAAGTAGATGATGTGAAGCAAAGGTGACTACTACTGGTAACTCAGTTGTTTTTTTTATCTTCGAAGTGAGCAAAGAAGTAAATAAGAAAATCAAAATGTCCAATTGTTCTTGTATTCATTCAGGGACATGGACTGGCTTGCTGCCTGTAGAGCATCCTGTGAAGTTCTACAAGCAAACAAATCACTGCAGAAAAAGATTATAATGGAGACACAGCACTGCTCACACAGGATATTACCATAGTGCCATTGGCACAAGATTATTTGTCTGCAGCACAGCCCCAGGCACATAGTGGTAATGGTCTTTTCCTTGGAGAGACAGACATTTTCATAGCTTGCACTTCATAAATGAAGCTTATTGAACTAGTTGTAAAATGTCTCAATACAAAATAATCTAAAAGATTTACAAAATATACAGTCATGGGGGAGCCTGAGATTGCAGGCTTTCATCACAACCAATTTTTTGTTGTAATTAGACTCCTCCTTTAAGAAAGGAAGCTGCTATTTCCCAGTTTCTGTTATTTTTGTATTACTCCCATAATTAGTGTCTATGTGTTAGGTTGGTAAGAATTTTGTGTTTGCTTTTTAATATTTTGTTCATTTGTAATATTCTGGTTATTTGAGCCATTTCTTACTAAAAAGCACACTGAAGTAGCTGCTGCCCTTTAACATTCATAGTTGTTTGCCATAGTGTCTGCTCTGCTTGTCATTAATGGTCAGTGTATGGATGCAATTAAGAGAGTAAAATCCATGTGGAAAATTTAAAAAATGATGAAAAAGAATTGAGTGTTTAAAGCTAGGGCAAAAATACAAGTATTTCTTAATTTCTTACAAATATCACACTACTGCACTTTTCTGGCTGCATAGTATGAGAAAGAAAAAAGGTCAGCTAATTAAATAAATCAATTACAGGTCAAAATGACACATGGAATTGGTTCAAACAAAATTTTGCAGCCGCAGGGGGCCTCTAGGACTGAATTTGAGAGTCACTGTTCTAAGTGTCATTTTTCAGGGAACCTCCAAATACATTTCACTAAGTGACAACCTGAAATCTGCTCAGCATTTAGATTACAGTGATTAAATGAAATGCCTCAGTCAATACAGTTTTGTGAGTACACAGCGTAAATCTCCTGTTCCAGCTTTAAATAGACTGACCCCAAGAATGCCACCGGTCCAAGATGGCAAAGTTTTTGCAAGAAAACAAAAGAAAATAAGACAACAGTCATCAATGTGCATTGGCTGTGTTCAATGGGAAGAAAAAAAACATTAAGAATCAAGAATAAAATAAATAATCAGCAAACGCAAGTAAGATTTTCACTGTATTCTGTACGCTACATAAATAAAATTGTAATACATTCTATCTGTGTTTTGAATTTTTCAGCCCTGCTTGATGTTATTTATCCATTTTCTCCGCTAAGGACCTCATTTCAACCCATTTTGCATTTTGTTTGTTTGTTTGTTTGCCAATTATGCAAAAATGGATGAAACAGTTTTCACAAATTGCATGTAGGTTGCTATTAGCCCAACTTAAAATATAGGCTATGTGGTGTTTCAAAATTTCAATGAGGAGTTGGAGTTTAATGGGCTGGATAACCCAAAACCTATGCATTATTCAATTTTGATTAAATTTTTAATGTATAGCATGATAAAGCTGAACCAACTTAAAATCGAAGCTGCATGGTGGTTCAAAGATTTGACCAGAGAGGGTAGTTCTAATGGTAGGGGGAAACAAAAAATGCATCACTCCAAAATGGCTGAGTTGAAGTTCATATTACTGTTGATACAACTTAAAATGTAGAATATATGGTTTTTCAAAGGTTCCATCGAGAAACCTGAGTTGTAATGGGACGAGGGACATAAAACCAAAACTGCATTTTCAAACCAAAATGGTTTCATCAATGGTATTGTATTTGGCATATTGTTTACGATTGCAGCACATACTGTGAAGACTTCATTTCATGTCAGTGATTCAAAGGAAATGAGGGTGTGCGGTTGTGGGTGTGGTGTGATTAACACAAAAAACATGCATCACTCAAAAACGGCTATGTCTACTTTCACAAAATTTTGTGTTAACATTATTATTCATACAATTTAAAATATAGGCTTCATGGAGTTTCAAGAGTTTCACTGGGGAGTTGTAATAGGAGGGTCAATGCAACAAAAATCATACATTACTGTAAAACAGATCAGTGGATGTTCATGAAATATGCATGTGAATTACAGTTAACCCATCTTTACATATAGCATTTTTTGGAGTTTCAAAGGTTTCACCATGAACAGGAGTTCAATAGAGGGAAAAACACAAAAACTGGTAGTTTTGCTCATGTTAAATGCCATGTCAATGATTCAAATATTCAACAAGCCATCCAGTTAACACTAGAATTACCAGAGCCTACAAGAAAACTTGTAAATCCGGCCCACCTTAAATCCGTTCGCACCTCTCTGTCAGCATCTTTTGTCCTGTAAATGTGCCGATTAAGACAAGCAGCAAGCAGCCGGCTATTCCATCCCCCACCATCACAGAACATTCACTAAGTTCTCCCAGCTCATGCCTTGTTTGATTATCTGGGAGTGAGTGAACTGCTGGAGTTTTAGAGTGGAAATAATAGATCGTTATTTGGAACACATGCATTTCATGTGTGTTCCGTTTCTACAGTAATCTGTGTAAACACATTGTTAAAACAGAAACTTTTTCATATTTTAGTAATAAATGTTACAAAATATAGGCATAAACTATAGAATGTGTGAAGCCTGAAGTCCAAAGATCAAATAAACACTTTCACAAAAGATTCAAGGATGATACGACAGCTTCCGTGGCATAGCAGTAAGATTTGCTGACTTGTATTCATGGGGCCACCAGTTCGATCCCCACTGTCTCCTATATTTGCCGTTTTCAGTAGTGAGCTGCTCTTATTGTTAATATTATAAAGTACACACATACATTTGGTTTGCGTCTGTAACAGACCGTGTACATTTATAGTACTGTACTTGTAAAAGTTACCTTTTATTTCACTTTTATTCTCTCACTCATGATCACGATATATACTACCGCCCTAGGGATCTGACGCTGTTATTTTTTATTTGAAACTGGGAATCACTGTAGATGTGAGTAGAGTTTTGAGGTAATGGAACTGGACATTCTCTGATCTGGAGGGATAAAAGCTGACACACAAACGCTGGTGAATCTGCCTTCTTCATATCTCATTGTCACTTTATTTTTTTTTATTCATTTTTATTGAGTGTTCCTGCTCACGTAGAATTAATATGCACTTTATGCACTGAAAGAAGTGTGTTGATCCTGCTGCACTAAATAAGCTCATGCCTTCTGGTGCACGATGTCGACACAGCACGGAGAAAAAAAGAAAGAGACAAATATATGGGACATTGGGTATAAATGACTAAGTAACAACACCAGCGTAAATTCACACCCGATCTGACGCTGTTCGTTTTCAAATAATATTGCATTAGTGCGATGATGTTTTCTGATTGGTACTATTCAGGTCATAAAATGATTTCTTCAAAATATCATATATACCTACATGTGTGTTTTTTTTTTTTTTTTTTGACATCATACACCATAAGGTGCATGCTAATTCTGCGTGAGCAGGAACACTCAATAAAACTGAATTAAAAAAAATCAAGTGACGATGAGATACAAAGAAGGCAGATTCACCATCGTTTGTGTGTCAGCTTTTATCCCTCCAGATCAGAGAATGTCCAGTTCCAATGCCTCAAAACTCTACTCACATCTACAGTGATTCCCAGTTTCAAATAAAAAATAACAGCGTCAGATCCCTAGGGCAGTAGTATGTATCGTGATCATGAGTGAGAGAATAAAAGTGAAAAAAAAGGTAACTTTTACAAGTACAGTACTATAAATGTACACTTTCTGTTACAGACGCAAACCAAATGTATGTGTGTACTGTATAATATTAACAATAAGAGCAGCTCACTACTGAAAACGGCAAATATTGGAGACAGTGGGGATCGAACTGGTGGCCCCATGATTACAAGTCAGCAAATCTTACTGCTACGCCACAGAAGCTGTTGTATCATCCTTGAATCTTTTGTGAAAGTGTGTATTTGATCTTTGGACTTCAGGCTTCACACATTCTATAGTTTATGCCTACATTTTGTAACATTTATTACTAAAATATGAAAAAGTTTCTGTTTTAACAATGTGTTTACACAGATTACTGTAGAAACGGAACACACATGAAATGCATGTGTTCCAAATAACGATCTATTATTTCCACTCTAAAACTCCAGCACTTCACTCCCAGATAATCAAACAAGGCATGAGCTGGGAGAACTTAGTGAACGTTCTGCAACGGTGGGGGATGGAAGAGCCAGCTGCTTGCTGCTTGTCTTAATCAGCACATTTACAGGACAAAAGACGCTGATGGAGAGGTGCGAACGGATTTAAGGTGGGCCGGATTTACGAGTTTTCTCGTAGGCTCTGGTAATTCTAGTGTTAATGTAGGGTTAAATATCTGTATAACAGCATGGCTGGAAAGCAAAGGTCTGACTGGTAGACTGCAGAGGATTCATATCCACATCAACATCAAGACTACTCTGGGAACTTGGGGTGCAAGGGATGGTCCACTAGCAAGCTGTCAAAGACCCCTCCAGAGCTGCTGAGCAGGGCAGTCAGTGGCTCTGGATGAAAAGGGAGTACTCCACCTGGGCCTTGAAGTGAGTGTATAGTAGCTACAGGGTGAAACCCGGACACCGCGATTCACAATTGAACTCTCTAGAGGTGTTGTGGGCCTATCAGTGAAACATCGAGGAAACGCAGTAAATGCAGAAGATGCTACCACTCACTTGACCTTCCCATAGTGTCTTTATATTGAAGGAGTGATTCCACTGAAGAGCAACATTGGAACTGTTCCTGTTTGCATCATCAAAGGCTACAACGGTGCAGAAGACCATCTCATAGAATCTAGGCAGCAAGTCTCAGGTACCCGATTAAGGGATAGTAACATCCAGGCCTACACAACAAATATGAAACCACAGTAAACCAGGTAATACAAAGAAGTAGTGTTTATGAATCCATCCCAGGAAGTACTTACTATAATTGTTGAATACAATCTTGCACAAAAAGAACAAATTCTTAACCCATGACAACAGAGAAATAGATAGTTATCAAGAAGGTAGTGTAGATGATGGATCGGCCACTTGAATTTCAGACAGCAATGACAAAAGGGTCACCATTTAAATATATAAACATAAATATTTGCTTTCTTACCTATACCCATCATACAAATCTTCACAGGAAACAGTGGGTACTTCAAATACTGACCTTATAAACCTGAACATGCAGCCCACACTTCAGGGAAGCTGTAACTCTGCAGCTGTACAATTCAAATGATGCACAAAACACCACAGGAACTGCCAGCTAAGACACTATTTGTCACTTGGTTTTATTAAAGCATCTGCAAGTCTTTTACTGTAAGACTATCTTTCATTGTAACTGCCACTCAAAGTAACTGTAGCATGAAATATTACTACGCAAGCTACTGTAAAATCTCATACTCGAAAGTCATTAAGAGAATGACCGACGGGCTTTGAACCACTTACTTGTGTTTAAAGGCCATTTCTGTGGCCATTAGATCCTGCTGAATTCTACTATACCTACTGTAGCAAGGCCTTGCTCATTCTAATCACACCCCTATTGTGTGATGCTTATGTCAAGGGCATCTTAAACCTCCGTATTTTTGCTGTTCATTCAACCACATATCAATAGACATTAGTTCAGGTAGGGTCTTTTATGATGAACATAATCTTACACCATTTGTCATGATTAACAGTCTTTGCAAAGGTATACATCATTCCATGTAGAATGAATAAAGTTTTATGTAATGCTCAGGGTCACACAACACATCCCAAGCTTAATCTACAACTTTGTATTTTTAAAGGCAACTTCAAAGTCAGAACACCATATTCAGTGATTTACTTGTTTCTCATTCTAGATTTATGTGTTTATACTGTACGTATATAATAGCTGCATTATTTTGTTTTTTTTGTTTCTTTTGATCTTTTTATATTTGTAAATCAGCATAGATATTTTGAGTCTGTCCTTGGGAAAGAGTGTTACATAAGAATATTTCATGCTTGTCAATAATTTTTTTTATACCATAGTAATTTTATCATGTTTTAACAGCATTACAGATAGAACTTACAGTATTTTGCATACTGCCTGGGAAAACCAAGGGCATTATAGCTTGCCTTAGGAGTCCTTTAATTCATTTGAATAACATTAGTAAACTAAGTCTTAGAATACCCTTAGAGATTAAAAACGAAATCAAACTTTTAAATAAAAATCTAGTCACATTCATTTATAGATAAACAAGGGTTTTAAAAGTAAAGTCACAAAATCATTTCAGTTCTTCATTAATGCCAAGAAAAAAAGCAGCTACTTCCAAGGATGTACAAAAATGAGTTCTGGCAGAAATTCATTTCCTAAGAGGTCAATAAAGGAGAGCTGGATTAAAACATTGATTAACAAGAAAGTCACACACAGTAACAAAGAAGGTCACAGGTCCCCATTCTTATGGTGGTTCAAAGCATGCTCTGAAAATTGAATACAACTTCAATGTATCATAATATGTTTCAGTATTGATATTCTATTTCAAACACATAAAACAATAATAATGGACATTTTGCTTGTAATGCACTTTAAACATTTTAAATGACAATCAAATTCAGCTAACCTATTAACATACTCTATTGGCCAGGCAAATAATTATGAATTAAACTCTACTAGTACACCACGCCAGCAAACTACAAAACAATTTTCCCCTTGTTCCTATAATATCATGTCTGTGATTTTCATCTATTAGCCAGTTATTTGAGAACTTACATATCTGTTTTGTGAAGTTGCATCAACTTTTTCTGGCATGAATTAGCCTAAATCCCCAAAAGTTAATCAAAATTGCCCATAGACAGAGTGGAAGGTGATCTGATCAGACCAAGTTCAAGCACTGTAGGATTTTACAAAGCATTTGTGGACCTTAACATCCTTGGCATTAACCCCAAACAGTGACTTGTGCTTGGAATTCTGTGGAATTACAGGTAACCATGAGTCAGACTCGGGGTGAGCTGTATTGATCTGGATGGCACTTCTGATAATCAAATAAATCGCAACTCCAATTATTTCATGCTAGTAATGTGGTCTATGTATGTCCCACATGGGTCATGTTACATTGCAATTTACAAACTGCACTGTGAACTGTATAAAAATTGTAATGAGGCCATACCTAGACAGGCCTGGTATATAATGACTCGAGTGGCCAGCATAAGGCAATGCTGCCTTGCCATATCTATGATTAGGTATTTTCAAAAAACTAGATACTGTAATCACAATAGATTACAGGAAAAAAAAACAGAATCAGCCCACTTAGTGCAGTGCAGGGTTGCAAAGAACCAAAATCTTTCCCAGCAGTACTGGGCACAAGGCAACTTACAGCATAAAACTGGGTGCCACTCTTAGAACCTTTAAGCAAACACCCTTGCTCATGGACACTAAACTTGCTTTGCGAGACCTATTACAACTATGTTGTCAGACTGGCACTATTTTGTGTTTTTTAAATTTTCCAGAAAGCAACATCAGCCTAGTGTTAGGATAAGAATTATCATACATAAGCACACACTGTCACAGTTGCCCTTTGGATATTTGGTAATTCCATTTTTATTAAAATTGCCATTACTTCTGGTTTTGAATTTTTATTCATAATGAATCATTTGTTTTTTGCTTGTCATTGTGATTTTATTTGGCCTATGGGTGATTCTGTTTTAGTATTGTTTTCTAATGGCTAGGACCATCTTGTTGTTAGTAGCAACCCCAGTTTGTTTCCACATGATCTGATGCTGAAGTGCATAATACATCATCATGCTGCCATTATTTAAAAATTGGGAGTGGTCTCCCCTAGACTTTCTCGCATACTCAGATATGGGGATGGATATTTGAGGAGTAAACTGCAAGACAATGATTATATTTTTATACTATGTACAATAAAGAATCATCAACAACAAATCAAATCAAATTAATAATATATTGTATAATTATTATAAAAGTAAAGTTGACTGGATGTTCAAACTATTCTTTATATAGCCTCCAGTTAATCCAAAATGCTGCTGCAGGAATTATTACAAGAACAAGAAAGTACAAACACATAACTCCAGTTCTTAAATCCTTACACTGGCTCCTGGTTAAGTTTAGGGCAGATTTCAAAGTCCTTCTTTTAACATATAAAGCAGTAAATGGCCAAGGTCCGGCTTACTTGTATGAACTTATCATGACTTACAAACCAGAGCGCACATTAAGATCTCAAGATGCCGGTCTGCTTATGATTTCAAGGATTAATAAAGTAACAGTGGGAGGTCGAACTGTGGAATGGTCTGCCTGCTACTATAAGAGATGCCCCTTCGGTCTCAGCTTTTAAATCCCAGCTGAAGACTCACTACTTCAGTTTAGCATATCCTGACTAGAACTGCTGATTAACTGTACAGACTGCATCTCTGTTGTTAGTCATTAGCACTAAAACATAAGTAACATGACAGTTATAATTTGTTACTAACTCTCACCTATTCTGTTTCTCTTCTCGGTACTCAAACGTGGCACTTGGTGCCACGGCCCACCTGCCAAGTTGTTTTGCTTGCCTAAGGTAAAGTCATCCCTGATGGAGGATCACAGGAATCGTGGGGTAGAGGGGTCCTTTCATCGGATTGGCTGGCCAAGCAATGTTTCAGCTGTGGAATGGACAAATGGGGGAGGCAGCTTGATGGTTGAGGTGTCCAGGACTGTAAACAAATCCAAATCATATTATGTGATATCATCTACTGTTAAATTCTGGTCCGTACTTGTAAAAGTTTTATTTTTATACTGTATTGAGGATTTGTTTTGTTCTGTGTATTGTATTGTATTGAGCCCTTCTTTTTGACACCCACTGCACGCCCAACCTACTTGGAAAGGGGTCTCTTTTTGAACTGCCTTTCCCAAGGTTTCTTCCATTTTTTTCCTCACAAGGGTTTTTTTGGGAGTCAAGGCTGGGGGGTTGTCAAGAGGCAGGGCCGGTTAAAGCCCGTTGCGGCACTTCTTGTGTGATTTTGGGCTATACAAAAATAAATTGTATTGTATTGTAATAAATTGGACTCTGCAGCTGCATGAATAAAAAAGTACCACTTCCGGTTAGCGGAAAGACCTCAAAAGTTGATGGAAATCTACATTTTGTACCTAATACTTGCATGCAAAATTTTGTTGACCTAACTGAAAGCGTACTCAATTGTTTACATACATACACACAGACAGACACACAGACATAATTCCAAAAATGGTATTAGATCTCAGGGAGATCTAAAATGTCTAGATTTATCAAAATCTCGAGGTCGAGTTTTTGGACGATTACAATACTTTTCCTATACTTCATATACGAGAAAGTAAAAAGGTGACTCACATCTCCCGGTATATTGTGATTGGATTGACAAAAACCCAGAAATTCTGCTCCGTTTTGCTCTGTGTTCATAATATAGGAGGAACCTAAAAAGCACTTCTAAACAGATTTAGTGTTAGGACTTCTGCTTTGTTTTCTTATGGCTTTGTTTCTTCATTTTATTCTTTATTGATCTCCTGAAATAACAACCTTTTGCCTGTCTTATGACCTTGTTTCTGCTGCTCTCTATTTCTGCAGCCACCTCTCAGCCAGTTCTTTTGGATGGGTTGAATGACCTGTTCTCAACACAATTGCAGGAAAATCTAGGTGAATAGGATGATAAGCTTGTTGGACTTAAAGTCCTGTTCTCATCACAATTGTACTAATATTTCCACAGAGGGCAGTCACTAACTTACCAAGTCCATAACACCCACATCGTGTAATAGTGGTATCGGCAAAAAGTTTTTGATTTAGTTAGAAAGCCAGATTTTGTTTTCTTTTGTTTTGTAACTGCTATCTGTAAACTTTGTTGGTTAGTCATTTTTCATAATTTTCTTTTTAGTAAATGGCTAAGACTTTTTTGTCACCATAACCCTGCAGAGCTAGTTGCTCACATTTGATTACATAGAGTATGGTAAGTAAAGTGAATCTTTGTGGGCTCTTCCTTAAAACCTCCATTCTTACATTTCCTTTGTTTTTTGGGCCATAGTTAGGGTTTATTATGGTTCCTAGAACTATGTTCTGAAAAGTTATATGAATAAATATTATATTTTTATTATTTAGAATCACCCTCCACCCCAAAGCATGCCTGCTGTGTTGTGTCATTTGAAGAACATGGAAACTCCAGAAGCAATAATTAAATATTGGATAAATTGCATTAAATAGTTTCTATTAATTTATTTTTTGTATACAATACTGTATACATGTCAAAACCAGACAACATATTGTATATATTCTTTGAGTTTTCTAATCTTTTTTCCTTTTTGCAGTAATATATGTTTTACATTCACAGTGGAATGTTACAAATTAAAATAAAAAATCGCCTTTCCTTTCTACCATAATTTTTAGAATGAGTTGTAAACCACTACAGAATTGGGGTTCATCAGACACAGACAATGTACATTAGGCATGGGAGAGAAAATAATTGCCTTTGGCAGCTTGCCTTGTAATGTAAATTGGTTCTTTGTCATATAATGTTAATCCAGTCAAATAACAGAATCCAACCAAATAAAGGAACAGATCTAATTCTGCAGAAGATAATTGGTAGTGGAGAAATCAAACTGAGAAAATTCTGATTTCATCTCTTGTGGGGCTTTAACAAACTGTCCACTATGTGTAAATATTAAAAGTGATGAATAAATAATTTTATGTCTCTTGTCTGACAGTTATGGCAAGTGAATAAAACAGAATATGTCACATTTATCCTGTGCTGGCAAGGTTAGTTTGTTTTCCTAATGCATAAAAAAATTATGTTTACTTTAATAAATACTTTGGATTCTTTGCGTTTTCAGTCTTTACTGTTTAAATGTACCTGCTGAATACTAAACTCCTGTCAAAATGTCACTGTCTGTGTATTAAAATGTTGTGCATTATTCTGGATTTTGTAACGAAGCTTTATTGTAATCACATGCCTTTTCATTTTAACTAGTCTTGGGTGCATCATTCAGATAAGACATACTGTAAGACTATAATTCCTATTGAAATGACTGAATTGACAATTCAATGAAAATGGGAATGTTCAAAATGAGGTTAATGCTGGAACTGTGCAGGCTTTTATACCTTAATGCCTGTGATTGGTCTGAGATGCAGTAATTGAATGAAGCAGGACTGGAGATGGATGAGCTTGATAGTTACACTAGAAACAATGGGTGGCAACTTGTTCTTACCTGCTTCCTGCCTTGCGCCTGATACTGTCCTGGAAGGACTCTGCACCAGCACCTTATGGATGGATTACTCCAATTCTTCTTTTCCATTCAAATTTGAAAATTCTTCTAATTTAACTGTAAAGTTGTAAAATGCTGCTAAACTTTACTCACAGGTGCAGACAATTTTACTGAATTAAAATTATTATTACTGTGGGGAGTAGGACTTTACAGTAGCTTATGGGCTCTGGTATATGTTAATGAATGTGAGGACTTCTTCATTTGCAAGAAAACTGCAACCAGCAAATATTTTAGTATGTGATTAACTTGTCGATTACAACTTTGATTAGTCAAATAATTGAATTTTAAAAAGCGCAAAACTATTTAATGGGGTGGCATGGTAGTGCAGTGGTAGCGATGCTGCCTCGCAGTAAGGAGACATGGGTTTGCTTCCCGGGTCCTCCCTGCATGGAGTTTGCCTGTTGTCTGCGTGGGTTTCCTCTGGGTGCTCCGGTTTCCTCCCACAGTCCAAAGACATGCGGGCTAGATGCATTGGCGATCCTAAATTGTCCCTAGTGTGTGCTTGGTGTGTGGATGTGTGTGTGTGTGTGTGCCCTGCAGTGGGCTGGCACCCTACCCGGGATTTGTTCCTGCATTGCGCCCTGTGTTGGCTGGGATTGGCTCCAGCAGACCCCCATGACCCTGTAGTTAGGATATAGCGGGTTGGGAAATGACTGACTGACTGACTATTAAATGAAAAGACTTTTTTCAAGGCATGAAAACATTCAATTTAAGTGTTAATACTTATCTTGCTTGATGCACTCTTTTAAACAGTTAAGTGTGTGTTTGTGAAACCGTGTGTTGCAAAAACTATAAATTGTTTTATGATGTACACTGCAAATTTTTTTTTTTGCATCATTCTCATTTCATTGTGCCTGCTGCAGAAAATAGCTACTGCACAATGCTTGTTTGATGGAGGTGCGGTATCAAGCCTTGTTTGCCTCCCAACAAAGAAAACAATTTTATTAGTTTCTCTGTACTACATCAAAGACTGGAGAAAGTATCTTGCATATAAACGTCTACGCGTGGAAGTGTGTGTGTCTGTACGGCCTGGAAGAGAGAGGTGGAGTCGGGGTAAGGGCTACAGCTCTGAGGATACACAAGCAAGGCCAGCATGTCGGCAAAACGAAACCTCCGAAGAAAGTCACCCGCTTAGCCACTAAAACAGAAGCGAAGTGAGTAAATCGGCAAAACTGCATACCTTTTACTTTTCCTCCTGTCGCTAATACACAAGTGATGCGAGCATGTCGGCAAAACGAAACTCCGAAGAAAGACAAAGCCACTTAGCTGCTAATGCATGAGAGATGAGAGCATGTTGGCAAAATGAAACCTCCTAGGAGAGAAATGCCCAGAGTAGTTCCTTTCAATTACCTGACATCTCTACATTTCAATTTTTTTTCTGACAATTTCAATAGTTTCTAGGACCCTGGGCTTTTTATAGCACGGGCTTACACAGATGATATATATATATTTTTTTTAAAATGTGAAGTGTTTGGCTTTCATCAAACATGGCATTTAGTCTGACAGCCTAAAGCTCAATATTGATCTCATCAGACCACAGAACCTTCTTCTAGCTGACTTCAGAGACTACCATTTGCCTTCTGGCAAACTCTAGACAAGATGTCATGTGTGTTTTTTTCTTTTTACCACTCTTCAATAAATCTGCAACTGGTAAAGCACCAGAGCAACAGCTGTTGTCTGCAATTGTTGTCTTTCCAATTTCTTCGACTGCAGCCTGCAACTCTGGTTGCATAAGTTGCTTGATTGTCTCCTTCAGTAGTCTTCTTCTTCTTCTTGCAAGGTCAGTTTTTGTGGATGCCCTGCTCTAGGCAGATTTACAGCTGTCCCGTACTCTTTTTAATGACTGACTTAACTGGATTCCATGGAGTATCCAGTAACTTGAATATTTTCTTGTCTCCATTCCCTGACTCGTGTTTTTCAATCACCATTCACGAAGTTGGTTGGAGTGATCTTTTTGTCTTCATTGTGTAGATGTTGACTCACTACAAGTTGGACCTTCTAGTTGCTGGTGTATTTATAGTACAATCAATTGAAACCCCTTGACTCCAAACATTTGATCTCTATTGAACTAATATGTGGCTTTTAAAATCAATTGACTACAGCAACGATGATTTAGGTGTGTTGTAGTAAAGGGGTGAATACCTGCGTTGTTAATTATTTTGTGTTTATATTTTTAATTAATGTGGATCATTTCGCTGAGATCTGATTTCACTTTGAGATTACAGTCTTCTTCTGTTGATTAGCGTAAAAAAAGACAAATTAAATCCATTGTGATATAATGTGCACAGCAGTAAAAAGTCAGTGAATACATTTTATAGGCACTGTATATTTCCATCCAGGGCAGTATGCCACCCTGCACAATTTGCTTATGAGATTAAGTGTAGCTACTCACCATCGTGATCATTTTCCTGTTTAGAACAAACTTAAAAGAACTAATTGACCAAATGTAGGATTTAATACAGAACTAAAAAATGCCACCTCAGCAGAGTGCTCTAGAACAAAAAGCAGGCTCTAGTCAACTACAAGAATAAATTCTATTGGATTTACAACAAATTGATGTATTGCACTAAAGAGAAAATCTATTTCAATCACTCTAAGTAAATCAGACACATCAGACTAGAGGAGCAAGAAAAAAAACACTAGAGAAACATAAAAAAAAAACCTTCACCAAAGACAGATGAGTCAAAGTCTGACCTCTCCATCGCAGAACCGTACTGGGGGTTGAGCCACCGAGCCAAGAATTCATATCAAGCAGACAGTTAAGCACTGAGGGAGGCCGTGCCCTGACAACGAGGAAGCACTGAATGAGTCACCGTCAAAAGAGTCCAGAGTAACATCTCAGCGTCTCACATGAAACATAATAGCACTGCAGAATGAGGATCTATAATGTGAACTCAATACTGGAAGGCTGAATTTGGTTAAGTTAACACTGAGGAGGCAGCTTGAGATTTTGGTTGTCATTTTCCTTTCTTTTGCTCTAGATATTTTTCATAAAGTGTAAAATTTGGTTTAACTTTTGAAAGCTAGTGGAAAAAAAAACCTTGTGTGATGTAATGAAATGAAAATGTATTATTATAAATTAAACTAATGTATTTTGCTTCTTTATTTAAATATGAATCAATCCACTTTTCTTCCTTGAAATAAATGTAAAACAGATGTTTTTACTAGAGCAGAATAAAAGTCTAATATTCCTGTCAGACTGCTTCTTTCCATCTATTCATTTTCAAACCCCTGTATCTATTTAGGGTTGCAGGGTTTTTAAGCCTTCATTTCTTATTTCAAACAACACCTTTCAGAATGAACAGAATTTCTAAGCTCTTTACATGAAAAGTGTAATCCATATCCCGAAAAGTGACACTGAACCGGATTAACCAGCTTTGAGGAGGTATGCATGAGCATGTATAGATCATCGACAGGTTAGTTATCTTGCTTGTCATCATAATCTGTATTTTGTACAAAGGAAAATAATGACCCTATAAACCATTCATTGTCCTTGCTAATGTCTGCATGCAAAAGTTGTGAGTCCTGCATTGGATGCAAGGAGGGAACCAAACCTGGGTAAAGTGACTGTCAATAGCTATTTACCTTCACTTATATCTACACTCCCTCATACTGGATCAAATGAAAGATGTCAATAAACTTAGGGTGTACTCACACTAGGCACACTTGTTCCGTACCATGCCCAAGCTCAATTGTCTCCCCTCCCTACTCCTCTGCACTCAACACTGCACTTAACATTGTGGGCCGGGACACACTTTCATCATGACCATGAGGTTTTGTGTAAAGTCAAAACAAGATCCGAACACAGAGTAATAGCACACATATGAAAATGATTTTCTTTAATTTGTGTTTTTTTTTTTTTTTTGGAGTCATGTAGGAGAGGTTAACGCTCTACCCTCTAAGAGATTTATTGAGTGTGCAGTGCAGCATTTTGCTGTTAATCGTGCTGCATGTATGAGAAGATTTTTATGGAGACAAATACAGTAATGTTAAGGAAGGAATTTGCAGCTTTTCTTGCCAACTATATTTCATGTTCATGTGTAAGGTGAGAATAAAAATCTTTTTTTAACTCAAATGTTATTGAATAAAATGAGAATTGCACTATCTGACCTGTCATGTCATTGACATCATATCTGTTTTCCATGCTCAGGCACGTTTAGCAGTCACACTGTTTCTGAATGCTACTGAACTGTGCCCTGGCACACCTCTTCCAAGTGGGGCAGGACACGGTATAGTTGGCCTGGCACAGAGCGAACACACTCAAACGAGCTAGAGTTTGAGGGGTTACATGCAGACAAATGTACTTGGGCACGGAATGAATTGCTTGTGTGAGTACACTCTTAATCTACATGTCTTCAGTATGTGGGATGAAAAGGGAGATCCCTGAGAACACTCAAACATGCCTAGAATAGAATATGAACTCAGGGTGCTGGAATTGTAAAGCAGCAATTTTAACCATTGTACCACATGACCATCAGATATAAAAGATATTTCTAAATATTTCTTTTTTTTGTTTATAAAAGCAGATTATTATGCTTAAATAAGGATTCTACTTTTGGAGACATATTCCTTTGTTTTTCATAAGGTTTTAGAGATTTCCTCAAGGAAGAGATTTGTTTATTAGGTTGGTTATTATCTTCATTCATTTTTAGGACCATTGTAATGCTGGAATTGCCAACCCATATTCAACTCCTGGATAGAGGAAGAGGAATCCAGGGAGGACATTTGGAAGTGGTGGTGGGTAGTGGGGTTTGCAACACCTTGAGTGAATTACTGAACAGAAACAAATGGTACCATGACCTGAATTTGCTTGGGGAGAGATGGGTGATACAAGGCTGAAAGAGACTCTGCTGTGGTACAAGAAATCCTTTCATGGTCAACAGCTTGATGGACCAACAAGATCTTCTTCAAAAAGAAACACAACAGGAGGTTGAATCCATTGGCCCATGTTTGATCCCCACTACTGCCGTCATCTCAGGGAGGGTGTATGGCCGAGAGAGGGGGCGAGTTGGACAGAAGCAAGCATAGAAAAGCTCAGAGAAAGAGAACTGACTGTTACATTAGAGGTCCATTTGCAGTCATAAGACCAAAATAGCCACTGACTGATAGATAGTTTAATTGAGCATAGCTGAAACTCTTGCTGCTTGTAATTCTAGCAATCTGTGTTTAATCCTTATTGTCGCTGTCTCAAGGAGCATGTGTGGCTGATAAAGGATGATTGACTCCTTGAGCGAAATCCTGAGCAGAGACAGGAAGAAGGTCAAACTCAAATAATTTGAGTCCCAACTATCTTGACAAGCAAATTGGGCAAGAAATCAAGACTAAATATAATAATAATAATAATAATAATACATTTTATTTATATAGCGCCTTTCCCATGCTCGAGGCACTTACAGAATAAATAAAGAACGGCAGAATATACAGTATATAGCATTGTACAAACCAGATAAATAAACAAAGAAGATTAAGACAGTAAATTCTGAAAAAAAAAAAAAAAAAAAAAACAGACAACATAATTGATGGTCTCGCACACACATACAGGTTACATGAGCATCTTGACAGAGAAGTAAACTGAGAGAAAGGTAATAAAGTCAAGTAGAGCTAAAAGCCTTCCTGAACAGATGAGTTTTGAGTTGTTTTTTAAAAGAATTCATGGAGTCAGCTGACCTGATTAATTTTGGTAGGTCATTCCAGAGTCTGGGCGCTATACAGCTGAAGGCCCTGTCACCCATGGAGTGTAGATTAGTGACGGGCACAACAAGATTACCAGAATCAGAGGACCTTAGTGGGCGGGCAGGCACATAGTGATGGAGAAGGTCACTGATGTAGTTTGGCGCCGAGGTTATTTAAAGCTTTGTAGGTTATTAGTAGGATTTTATATTCGATTCTGTAGGACACAGGGAGCCAGTGAAGGCGGAGCAGGATGGGTGTGATGTGCTCGCTGCTGCTGGCTCGAGTAAGGACTCTTGCAGCTGAGTTCTGAATAATCTGGAGCTGTGATATAGGATTAGAAGGGGCACCTGCCAGTAGGGAATTACAATAATCGATGCGGGATGTGATAAAAGCATGGACAAGTTTCTCAGCATTAGAGAAGGAGAGGAAGGAGCGAACACGGGATATGTTACGGAGGTGAAAGTAAGAAAGTTTCTTAATGTGATTTATGTGGGCGGAATAAGTGAGGGAGGAGTCAAAAATGACACCAAGATTTTTTACAGTAGAGGCAGGTCTGATGAGATCACTGCCAAGATGGACTGGGAAGGAGCTCATTTTATTAAGTTGCATTTTAGTCCCAATTTGCAGGAGTTCAGTTTTATTGCAATTTAATTTTAAAGAGTTCTGCTCCATCCAGGTTTTAATTTCACTAAGGCAGGTTGTGAGCTGAGAAAGCTCTGATGAAGTTCCACTTTTAACACTGAAGTAGAGCTGAGTATCATCTGCATAAAAATGATAACCCAATCCATAACTACGGATAATATGGCCAAGGGGAAGCATATAAATACAGAAAAGCAGAGGACCGAGGACAGAGCCCTGAGGGACTCCTTGTGTGACTGGCGCTGAGGTGGATCTACTGTTGCCAAGACTAACAAACTCTTGCCTATCAGTCAGATAGGACTTGAACCACTGGAGGGCAGTGCCAGAGATACCCAGCATGTTCTCCATTCTGAACAGTAGGATGTCATGTCTGACAGTGTCAAATGCTGCACTGAGGTCTAACAGAATTAATATGCTGGTTTGTCCAGAGTCTGCTGCCATAAGCAAATCATTGGTTACCCGTAGCAGAGCAGTTTCACAGCTGTGCCGCGCCCTGAAACCAGACTGAAAGGGTTCCATCAAATTATTAGAGGTTAGGTAATTGGTGAGTTGGGAAGCTACAACACGTTCAAGAACTTTTGACAGGAAAGGTAAGTGGGAAATAGGCCGGAAATTGTTAAAATTGTCAGCATCAAGGCCAGACTTTTTTAACGTTGGGGTTACAGAAGCAATTTTAAAAGTGAGCGGCACAGAGCCAGTGTCAAGGGATGAGTTTATTATTGTTGTAACAGTCGGGATTATGGCATGAAGGCAGGATTTAAGTAGTGTGGTGGGGATGGGGTCCAGTACACAAGTAGTCGGCCTCATCTTATAAAGCAGGTTATTAACAAACGCAGACGTGGCTGGTGAGAACTTAGAGAAGGAGCTGGATGGAGTGGGAAAATAGGGAGAGATATAAGCAGATGATGTATTTATGTTGGTTGAATTATTTAGATCTTTAATTTTGTTACGGAAAAAGTGGAGGAATTCCTCACAGACTTCAGTAGAAGAGGTAGTTGGACCAGATGCGGGTTCGAGTAGTTTATTAACTACAGAGAACAAAATATTGTAACTAAAGAAATTCATTCTTATGTTTCTACATTTAACCATTTTTCTCTACCACCATTGCATTAAATTCAAATGGCACTGTATTCAGATCAGCCTCTCTGGAATATTAGCAATTGAAATACTTTCAAACAACTAGTAGAAACCTAAAAAAATAAGCCAAGGGATTGTTGAGCATTAAGACACTAGAAATTTACTACCAAATTGCACTTGTGTGGGCAGCAACTGGCTCTGTGTTCTGGCTTGTGATCAGATAGATAGAACAAAAAGATGTTTAAAGGACCAGGAGATGTAAAAATGTAGTCAAAAGGCAGGCAGGAATTGAAAAACTGTGGGATTTAATCAAATCTTTCACCAAAACCAAAACTAAAACCAAAAATAAAAGTCTATGATGCTGCATAAAGTTTGAGACACTACGTATGCAAGAAATACACAGGTGTAAGTAGATTAGTTTTGTAAATTAAATCCACAACACAGGGTACTGGTAACCATACAGAGAAATCTTTTAAATCATTGTGTTGATGATGTCACAGTGCATCAGTATTATATATTACATTATTATTGTATGTAATAATAATAGTAATAATAGATGCTCACTGTTTAAAGCTCTAAATGCAGGGAGGACCCGGGATTCAAACCAAGAAACCTCTTCACTGCAAAGCAGAAGGTCTACCTCTACACCACCTGAGCGGATCTGTGAGACAGGTGCATTTTCACTATGAAATGCGCAAACACACACATGCATTCAAATGTCTACCTATACAATTCCCTACAACCCCTTGCCAGATAAAAACATCCACACAGAATTTTGCTGGTGACTTCAGTTGGCTGAATGGAGGATGGGTGAGTGCATTCTGCATGGTGCTAATTGACACATTTGCAAAACAAAAGCGCTTATTGGTTTGCAATTAGCACAATGATAAGGAGCCACAAAGGAAATGAAGGTGGTCCGGGACAACAAAATAATCTGCAGGCTTCAGGTATTCTAGTGTTAAATGTAATGAATAGTACAAAGAAGATTCTCAAGGGCCATTCCAATTACTGTGCTAAATTAATAGGTGAGATTATTAACAATGTTGTTTATATTGTTTTCAGATGCAGGAATTTGTTACTATTATAGCCCTTTTAGGTTTAACTGCTTTTTCTGATACTATTAAACATCTCATTATAAAATACAGGCTAAAGAATGTTGGACTCTGATACTAGC
The DNA here is from genome assembly GCF_900747795.2 of Erpetoichthys calabaricus. Classification (NCBI taxonomy): domain Eukaryota; kingdom Metazoa; phylum Chordata; class Cladistia; order Polypteriformes; family Polypteridae; genus Erpetoichthys; species Erpetoichthys calabaricus. The sequence goes on along the minus strand of NC_041400.2, from coordinate 118,435,899 downwards.
TAGTTTATACAACAGTATTTAAAATGATTATTCTATGGTTAATTTAGAGTATGGTAGTAATGATCATAAGGGTCTAGAGAGTATGACCATTTAACTGCAGTTCTAATACCTTTACACTTGTTTCCAGTTAAGTTTAGAGTTTAATTTCTAATCAACCTCTTGACATATAAAGTAAAAAATGACTTAGCTTAATTTTACCTGGCAGAATATATTAATCCTTTTACCCAAGAGCATACAATGCAAATACCACATGCATATCATCTTATACTTTTTAAGACAAATAAACCATTTGTTGGAAAGTCTGCCTGTGGCTATAATTCTCTTCCCTCCCCCAAGTTCAGGAATGATGTGCATGACAGCATATGGCTCAATCTGCTCTTTGTGAATTGCATTTGTGCTTGACATCCTAGCTATTCTGACTCAAGTTATTCCTCCTGATATGGAACTTTAGAATTGATGTTTCATCCATAATCAAGGACAGACCATATATCAGATTTTAAACATCATCTGTCAAAATAATTAGTGTAAGCATACACTCTATCACATTGTGAAATGTCAATACTGGGTAAAGGTCCAGTGGTAACTAGCTGGACAGATCTTTGGGTAGATTTTTAACCTGATAATTTTCTGGAGACTGTGAACCCAAAGATGTACTGTACTTTGTCTAGATTCTGTGCACACTTAAATTTTATATCTCTCTCCTCCATTTCTAGATAGTTCTAGTATAAAATCTGAATAAATTAGCTTTTGCTTATAATATTATGATTTAGGAGGTTAAAGAACCCAAGATATAAAAATAATGTATATTTTAACGTAACATAACACTAACGCAATTCATTGTTGTTGAGGATCAGTGCCTACCCCAGCACATACCCCACACACTTTTGCACAGGGGCCAATGTAGACCCTATGTAAGGACTATGAATTTGCAAAATTCATGCTGACAAAGGAAGAAAAAGCAAACTCTGTATGAACAACATCAAATCCAAGATGCTGCTGCATGAATTCAATGGTACCCACTCCATGCCATCTTTTTATTTTAACCAAACTTTTTTTTAAGTGTATAATGCATCTGGGCTTTGAATTTCAGAGCAAATATGATAAATGTGTACTGCGTTATCATTTGCACATCTAGTGTAAATGTGAACCAATGGAAACAATTACACATAAATGACCATAGAAATATGAAAAAACTTGTTCAACTGAGCACAGATGATTTATTCTGGTGATATAGATAGATAGATAGATAGATAGATAGATAGATAGATAGATAGATAGATAGATAGATAGATAGATAGATAGATAGATAGATAGATAGATATACTTTATTAATCCCAATGGGAAATTCACATACTCCAGCAGCAGCATACTGATAAAAAACAATATTAAATTAAAGAGTGATAAAAATGCAGGTATAACAGACAATAACTTTGTATAATTTTAACATTTACCCCCTGGGTGGAATTGAAAAGTCGCATAGTGTGGTGGTGGAACGATCTCCTCAGTCTGTCAGTGGAGCAGGAATCTCTTCTCAAATTAAGCTAAATGATTGTTGGAACACTGCTTCACAATTTCCCAATCCTTTAAAACCCAGGATATCGTCATCTTATAAGTCATATACATGTTTCAGTCCCTGACCTTGACTATTTATACAGTATGTCCAAGAAAAACAAGGCAGTGCACACTTCATGTGCTACTTGGTTAATCTGCCTTTCTTTACCTATGATTATGGCTCAGATGAAGACCAGATCACTACTTAAGTGCCATTCTTACAGGAATCCATAAAGTTTAAAAGGGTTCTCAAACCGCTACTCATAACTGTATCCCACAAAAACAGACACACAACAGGTCAGGTTGGGTGGCACTATATATCTGCTTCTTGAACAGTCTTGTGCCATTATCATGTCAACATTTGCACAATAATTAATTACATTTATATAGTGCTTTCATGCTACTCAAAGCACTTAAAATGAGGGGAGCCACTTCATCCACCACCAATGTGTAGCACCCACCTTGGATGATGCGAAGGTAGCCATTATTTCTCCAGTACGCTCACCACACATTAGCTTTTAGGTGGTGAAGGAGTGAGAGAGATAGCCAGTTAGAGACAGGGGATGACTAGGGAGCCAAAATCGATAGGGCAGTGATGAGCAATTTAGTCAGGACATCAGAATACACCCTACTCTTTTTGAAAGATACCCTGGGATCTTTAATGACCACAGAGAGCCAGGACCTTGGTTTTATGCACTATATTTACAGCACAGTGTCCCCATTACTGCACAGTGGCATTGGGATGCACACACAGACCAAAGGGTAAGTGCCCACTGCTGACATCACCAACCCCTCTTCTAGCAAGCTTTTCCTAAATGTATTGGCTGGACCTGAACATGCTTAGCTTCAGGTGGATGACCTGTTCTGAAGCTCAATGTAAAATAGCTTTGAAAAAGCTTAAGGGTTTTGAAGCCAATAACAAATAAGGGGGAGGAATAGCAGGTTTCTTTAGATTTATCCTTAACTTCTTAATAGATAAGGAACTGGGACTCTATATAACAAATTTCCTGATATTGTTAGTAGCATTGATACAATTCCATAAATTTGCTGGTGGCTAAACAAATGAGCTAGATGGATTAAGTGGTGTTCCAGTTGTAAACTTTATGTTTCTGTTTTGACACATCCACATGTACAACATACATAAACGCTGATATCGTTTATTTTATTTTACCCTGAGCAAGAACGAATTTCCATATAATGTATTACCCCGTGATAGGTAACACAGCTGCACTGCCGACACACATAAAACGTTAATCCTCTCCATGCGCTTGAAAAATGAACTCCTGCAGCATCTTACATTCATCTAGTAGCACACAGAGGTGTTAATAAATGTCTTCAGAGGGCACTTGTAAAGCAAACACAAATAAACAGAAGGGACATTTCTGTCACATTAAATAAACACAAGCTAAGGATTATGGGACCATTTTATCATCCGTCACTATTCCCTTGTTTTGCAGCTATGTGCATTGCAGTTACATTAATTCTATGTCAAACTCACTAGCTGGAAGCAATTTCTGTTATAATGATGTACTTATGAGAATAATCATTGCTTTATCTAAGTTTGCTGATTTTACTTTTCTGTGGTGGAAAAATCTAATGTTTACATGGTGCATAAAAATCAGAGACGCCTCATTTGCATTAGGTTTGGAAATGTTTATTACACTGATATATGCTGATGCCTCAGTGAGCGTTATAGCAGAATGATGCTCAAAGACTGTAAAATTTGACAATAAAAACGTGTTTATGTTCACGTTTGTTTTAGAAAGGACATCTGTTTTAGATTATTTTTTTTAGCATTGCAAATAAATTCTGACTTGATAAGCCTTAAAATAACATCTTTTGATGTAGTAAAAAATGAAAACACAATATAAAAAGTGGCTAAACGTGGGACAGAAATACTCGACTGAGACTGGAAACTTTAAATTAGAATAAACTGATGGTAGAAATTTATCAGAAGGCACAAGGTGAGAGTCCTGAAATACACAGAGTGGTTATGGTGATAAGACTAAATCACAAGCTAAAGTCCATCAGGGTTAAAAAAAATGGATGGGGGGGGGGGATTCTATATTCCAGGATGTTTAATATTTTCTGATGGCCAAACTGACAGTAGCTTTTGCTATTGTATTGCATATGAAAGGCAAAGCAACGCATACTGTATATCAGCAATAAAGAACATCCTTTGTACATACATATCGTATAGCTTCTTATGAAACAAATTACATTCTACATTTGATGATTTACTAAAAGGATAGTTAACCTCTTCTGAAAGTTATTATGCCTTAAACATATTTTTCAAGAACATTTGTATTCAGAATTGCACAGAAAAAAACATCATTTTTGCACAATACAAGTCAGTGATGACATAATCACAGTGCTCCACTAAGTTTAATCTCTCTGTAGAGAGCTCTAATAAAGCAGCAATTACAACAGGTTTTTTTATAGACATCATAAAAGTGTTTTCACCGAAAGCTCTTAAAATATGACTTTTCAAAAACTTTCAAATGTATCCAGCACATCTGGGAAAGCATAAGATCTGAACTCAAAATGAACCGCCTTTCACACTGTGGTTGCCATACTGAGACTGGGATATTAAGATCAGACATTTGAAAGATTATCAACTTCACTTTCACCAGCTGTGCTTCAAGTAATTCTGTATTTCATTGCTCCAAATGTATCACCTCAGAGGGTGGTCTGAGACCGGACTGAAATGAAAATGTCTATTTTAGTGATCAAAGCATGAATTATTCCCCTATATATACAATATAGTATGAACAGTACAAAAAATAAAACCAAACAAGAAAGCTAGATGTGGGCATTCAATAATACAGGAGTGTAAATACAATGTCCTCAAGCTTAATAAGGAAATAACAGAAATCTTAGTTGTTGGCAAAAATTGAAATAGTGACAAATACTTGATCTCTTAGGTTTAAAACTTAAGGCAGAAGTAAAGAATTTAGGTGTAGTCATGGACTGTGATCTAAGGTTTAAATCGCATATTAAGCAGATTACTAGGAGTGTGTCTTTTTAATTTAAAAAACATTGCAAGACGCTGAGAAATTAATTCACATTTTTTTGTTTATAGTCAGATTACTGCAATGCACTCCTAACTGGACTACCTAAGAAAGACATCAATTGGCTGCAGTCCAGAATGTAGCAGCAACAATCTTAACCAGGAAATAAAAATCTGGGCACGTCTCACTAGCTCACTAGCATCATTACAATAGCTACCTGTATCATTTTGATTTTAAAATACTATTAATAATAAATAAAGCTCTGAATAATCTTCCTCCTTCCTATATTTTAGAGTTTCTGTCCCTTCACATTCAAATTAATCTTAGATCTTCTAATAATTGTCTGCTTACTATTCCAAGAGCTACTTATAAAAGAAATGGTGAGGTGGCCTTCTGCTGCTATGCACCAATAATCTGGAATAATTTATTAACACAGATGTGTCTGGCTAATACTATGGAACAATTTAAAAAACTCCTACAAACCCATTGTTTTCTTTTATGGTTTTCTGTGCAGTTGCCTGTGATACAAGAACATCATCACAAGGATGAAGCTTAAAGAACAATAAGGAACTAATTAAGTACATTTATGTTAGGTAGAATGCTCAGTGGGGCTGGGTGGTCTTTTGGTCATGGAAACCAACAGATTTTGTTTTTTCTCCAGCATTGTACCCTTGGACTATTTTTTCTGTCTTTCCAGGCCATCTGACCATAACATTGGACTTATTATTAGAGATTGTCACATGTGTGCACATAGGAGACAGTTTAAAGGCTTTAGTGATGATTTTGTGACAGTACCGGTTCAGGGGTTGGCGCTGTGTAATACCATTCTCACATTTACTCCATCTGCAGACCAAAAGATTGATAGCTCTCCTTCACCAACATCAGTTCTGGTATCCGTCCACATGGGCTCACACCTTCCTGCCCAATTATCAAATGAGACTCTGGTCTGAAGAAGACTTTTTGCACTTACATACGTTTTCTTTGTCTAAAAAGACCATCCAATTATATGGGTTTTGCCCAAGAGTGCCCCAAGTCTTTGACATTTTGTATCTTGTTTATCACAAGACTTAAAAACAAATTTATAAATAAGGCCTTTACTTTATCTCTCATTTGTATATCTGTGTTATGTACGTGTGTAATGATTTATTCTTATTTACTAAGTAGCTGGGTTACTCGACTTCACCCAGGAAATTTCCAAAGACAATTATAGCTGGTCAGTTATAACGCTACTGTTTGATCTCATGTTTCAGAATTATTGCATAACTAACTCAGTACATTTTTGTATACAATATTTGTAGTTTTTTTCAAAGGTGCTAATGTTATTAGCTCCTTACTCTTGAATATGCTACATACTACTGCATGTGACTAAAACATTCCTGCCATTGATCAATTCTTGCTTTTCCCAATGACTTCCCTTGGTTTTTGTTGATGGAAGCTGTAAAACAAAATTTTATGTATTCTGTTGAATTGAAATGGAGTTTTCGCTATTTTTATTACATGTTTACCTTTTTCATCCAAGCATTACATTTTGTGTTTTTCATCAGTTGTATGTTCAGCCTTTTATTTTTTTTTTGCCCTAGCCATAGCCAGACAATAAAGATATAACACTGAATCATGCCGTACTTTAACTTATTATTAACAGCAATGGCATTTAGAGGCTGTACATTTAAGCGGTGCAATAAACTGAGCATTTTAACTTTGGGGTTGTTTTATTGTAGTGGTTGAAGTGGATCAAAATAACAGCTGATACTATGGTGTGGAGGCTTCTTAAACGATTGCTGGGGGTTGCATACTGGCCCACTTCAAGCACTGGCTTTCTCCTCGTAAATGTATTGTAGTGACATCTTTGATGGTAGTGAAATGAAGCCACGGGTGTCTGAAATGTAAAGATGGAAGAAATGTTTATGAAGGATTGAGGCACAAAACAGGAGAGAAGTAAGGATTGTACAGAAGAGAACAGGTAAGAAGATATATCTCGTGAATGACAGTATAGGTACAGTTTTCCACCCATCTCTCTTTTGGTTGTGTAGGATGTGTTAAGTGAGTTGCGCTAGTATTTAAAATGATGCAGTCACTATCTGCTTGTGTTGGATGCAAGGAAACCATTTCTCCTGTATTTCTCCCCCCCTCCCTGGTAACCTGACTCAAGCTTTATTGCTAAACACATCTTACTTGAGTTTAGTGGAACCATCCATCCATCCATTGTCCAACCCGCTGAATCCGAACACAGGGTCACGGGGGTCTGCTGGAGCCAATCCCAGCCAACACAGGGCACAAGGCAGGAAACAATCCCGGGCAGGGTGCCAACCCACCGCAGGACACACACAAACACACCCACACACCAAGCACACACTAGGGCCAATTTAGAATCGCCAATCCACCTAACCTGCATGTCTTTGGAATGTGGGAGGAAACCGGAGTGCCCGGAGGAAACCCACGCAGACACGGGGAGAACATGCAAACTCCACGCAGGGAGGACCCGGGAATCGAACCCAGGTCCCCAGATCTCCCAACTGCGAGGCAGCAGCACTACCCACTGCGCCACCGTGCCGCCCTAGTGGAACCATCTTCCTTTTATTTCACAGCTCTGGCCACATGTCATTTCATCCAGTGGTTGAAGTGAAACCATACAGGAAATACTCTTTGTTGTCAATGTCTTGTTCCCTCTTACAATGCATTATAAATTTTACATGACATTTTAGTCTAGTAGTCCACCTTCGAGATTGGAGTGTGTTTATTTTAATATATGATATTGAGGAGGCTTGAAATCGGAGCATGTTGATGTGAAAATATGAAATCGATCCACTCACTTAACCTTTGTAGAACACTTTACTTTCTTTACTCATTCCACCCTATTGCTAGTGCCACTGTTTTTCTTTAATATCTTGTAAAGCACTTTGAGTTTCATTCTTGAAAACAGGCTACATAATAAATGTTGTTGTTACTTTTCATAGAATTTCACTATTCTTTTTGTAAAGTAAAATTTAACTCAAGCTTTGATTTATGGTCGTGTAAGCCCAGTACATACGGTCTCTTCCTTGCACACTTCCCATACTAATGACAATAAAACAGCATAATGTAAATGACAGTGAATACAACACCAACATTGAATTCAACACTGCAAATTGAACAAAACACAATGTTATGTGTTTGAAACACACTGTAAAGGTCAGCCCTAACACAGACTGGCGTAGGACACAGGTTCAAAGCACACAAGCGGTTTTTTATTTTCTTTCTGCTCATGGAGAACGTCTTCCCTGTTCCAACAAGCCCACAACACAGTCCCAAACACAAGCACAAGACTTTTACTTTTCTTCTTTTCCTCCTCCACTCCACCCAGTAAGCTTAGTCTCCCTCCTGCTGACTCTGGATCCCAGAGTAATGGCTGCTGGCTCCTTTTATAATGCACCCAGAAGTGCTCTAGGTGCTTGAGGACCTATTTCTGGCAGCACTTCCGGGTGTGGCAGAAGAGCTGCTCTGAGGGGCTCAGCAGCACATACAGCACCCCCTGGTGGCACACACGGATCCCAAAAGGGCTGCACCAAATTCCAACTCCTATGAAGCCCTACGGGAGTCCTAGGCACCGCTGCAATCCAGGGGTGCTGTCATCTAGCGTTCTTGGGTAGGTTCTGTCCATAGAAGGGAGAGGTGTCCCGGCCAGGCAAAGGTCTCAGCCATCTGCCACAACACATTAGATACACTCCTGCATTTGCCACTAAAAGGGTTGTTGCATAGCCTTATGACTCAAGGATAAGGATCTATCTCTGTAAGTGCTAAAGTCCCAAAAGGCCACAACTGAAAGGGAGGAAAGTGACTTTCAAGAAGGATGATGTTTTATAGACACTGTGGTCAATTACGAATTTAGCATGTACATTATCACTGGTGAGAGGCTACAACATTACATGGACTATCACTGCTAGTGGAATGGTGCATTTAACTGTCAATTTAATGGCCAGTTCATGTTTTCCATGCACGTGGATCCACAAACTGATGTAATTATGGAAGATAGTACTCATCCAGATAGATGTTCATACATCTCCATGTTTGTGAGACATTATTGATTGTACATATTGTCACACACGTGTGAGTAGGAGGAAGCTGTATGGACCAAGTGAAGGCAATTCCACGCCAGGCCAGGAGGTGGCAGGGTGCACTAAACCCCCTTCTGTTGTCCCTACAAACCAAACACGAGAAAACCTGCTTGATTCAAACTTGAAGGCATCAATTCCGGTTCCAGCACCCAGAAGCATGTCTCTTCCGGTTCCACCATGTCACGTCCGGTCATGGCCTTTAAAGCCACCATGTTTTGGAACATTGCTCAGTTCAGTCTGGAACTCGAGGAGTACACATAGTGCTCCTTTCAAATGCCCTTTTGCAGCAAGGGACAATATACGTGTGGCTGCCCCAAACCTATTTCCTGTGTTGAGGCTGATTATTTCACAATATATTTTGTTAAATGACACACACACATCCGTCTTCATGGACGTGCATGACACAATAATCATCTGATTTATGCATATGTGTAGGAGTTTTTCTGGTTTCAACATTCAGGCTTTGGTAGCCAGCTGTACTCTTGTTCCCTCTCTGCTTGAAAGACATTGTCACCACTGCAGTCTTGCACCCACTGACAAGTATAGTGTCCTGTGCCTGACTGTGTCCACCACTGCAGGATCCTGTAGGGGTTATTACAAATAAAAGCTACAAAAATGCAGTGATGTTGTCAGATTTTCCTGATCTTTTACAAGAGCTGGATGCGTTTTTTTTTCGTGCTCACAGGAGCTAGTTTAATTCAGATTGGGGCTCATTTCAGGTTTACACAAACCAGTTAAGTTAAGCAAGCTCATCTTGCTTAACTTGCAAGATCATCTATAGCTTCCTTTTAAGTAGTTAGAACTCAGGGCTGAAAACGTTTACAACCATGAGGTCTTTTTCTGCTTTATTCTCTTATTCAGTTTGTCAGAAAACTTAACAGAATGTCTTACGCCTCTAGCAAACAACATTTTGTTTCTGTGTTAGTAACGTTTTTCGGTATGTACACTTGTTTGCTGAACAATGTAGGAGTGCTGACAGTTATTAGACTGCACAAGTGATCATTTCCTGGGTATATTGAAGTAAGTTTCTATTCTAAAACAAAATTACATGAAACTGTTTTCAGTAATGTTAAGAGACTGTTTGCAACAACTTCAGGAACACATATTGCATAAACAAAACCTTTTATGAGACTTATTGTTCCATTAGTTTCAGTGTTGTTAAGTGGGGTGCCTAGTTTCAAAGATTATCTCTTATTAATCTGCCATATACAGTTTGTAGTCAGGAAGGTGACCATTTGGTTATGTTTACAGGGGTTAAAAGGAAAGTGTAACGGTTAGTCAACTGGAAGATGATGTACCATCTGTTTCCACCAGGTTGCAGAAGTCACCAACCTGAAAGAATAACTAGGACCTGGCTGCACCCTCCAGAACACCTTTTAAGCAGGACCCACAATCCAACTCTCTCTCATGTTACAACCCCAAATCGGGGGAATTTGGAACAGTATGAAAGGACCCGAGTGCAGCCATGCAATGGGTGACACCTCAGCACCACACTAGTTCAGATGGAATGGAACAGTGTCAGGTTTTTTTTATGGTGACTGGGGTGCCAATTCTGCCACCAACCCCCAGGTTTTTCCCTGCAGGTTAGAGGGCCTACATGCAGGGCTGGATGCAGATTAATGTCACACTGAGGACGCAACAATTGCAGGTTAAGGGTCTTGCTCAAGGGCCCAACGAAGTAGAGTCACTTTTGGCGTTTACAGGATCTGAACTGGCAACCTTCTGATTGCCAGTGCAGATCCCTAGCCTCAGAATCACCACTCCACCCCGCAGTATGAAAAATGCAAATAAAAACAGAAAGTAGTTATTTTAAACTTCACTTTGACTTGTAATTACAAACAATATTAAGACAAGATATTTAATATTTACTCTGGTCAACTTCTTTTTTTTTTTGTAAATTTGCACACACGTGTACTATTGAGGGCCTGCAACACATTTCATAAAATTGGGATGGGGTAATTTAGAGCTAATAATGAGTTAAAAAGACAATAATGACATGATTGAAACAGATGATCATTGTAAGTTATGCTTTGGTATAAAAGCTGCATGTCCAGGAAAGACCTCGTCTTTTCAAAGCACAGATGGGGTGAGGCTCACTAATTTTCCCACAAATGCATGAAATCATCAAAAAGCTCAAAATGAATGTTTCTCAAAGACAGATCAGAAAGGATTTGGGTATTTCACCCTCAACAGTACATAATATAATTAAAAGATTCAAGGAATCTAAAAAAAAATTGGTGCATAAAAAGGCACAAACACAAGCATAAGCTAACTGCTTGTGACCTCAAATTCCTCTGATCCCTTAGATAGCATTTAATCAAGAACTGCTATTCATTGAAAGTAAGGCAGCCATGCACAGAATTCTCTCTAGCTCCATATGCACAAAGCATTCAGTTATTCAACTTGAAATCATCTATTGAGCACATCTGTCTCATGTAAAATTGTCCAAAATGTTTCCTGGGCAAGATCCAACCTGCGAACGTTGCAATCGAGCTCCAGCTTTATTTACTAGGCCACATGTTTTGGGGGTGTACAAAATTAACATCATTCTGGACCAAAATCTTTACATGCCTGTCAGACAGCCTTGGTGTCACAATCCCTTCTTACCCATTAACAGCTGTGTTTGGTGTATTTCCAGATGGGCTTAAAGTGGAGCAGGACAAACAAACTGTGATTGCCTTTACTACATTATTCGCATGCAGACTTATTTTGCTAAACTGGAGGAATCCTAACTCTCCTCTTTTAAGTCAGTGGGTAACTGATGTTTCATATTATCTGAAATTGGAAAAAATTCTCACTTAGAGGATCTGTACAAAACTTTTTTAAAACTTGGTAGAATCTAATCAATAGAATAAGCATTTAAATTGAGGAAGCGGATTCTCTTTCCTTTTTTTAATCTATTTTTTTTCTTAATATTAAAGTTTTAAAAACTCTATTGGTCTAGCTCTTTTTCTCATGGCTGGGGGTTGATTTGTTTCAAACATAGTTTTGCAAAAGTTGACTTGCTTGTATTGAATGTTATTTGGTTTTAATAAATTCAATAAAATGTTTAAAAAAAGAACTGCCATTCATCAATAAGAGATTTAACCACATGGGTACGGGAGTCCTTTGGCAAATATTTATCTAGCAATACAATCATAGTTACAAGCAAAAATGGCAGTTACAACTGTACTGTGCAAAAAGGAAGCTGTATATTAACAGTGTCCAGAAATGGCATCGACTTCTGTGACCTCTTAGGTATCTGGGATGGACCTTCACATAGTGGAAATGTGCATTGCGGTTGGACAAATCAATATTTCAAGACTTTTTTGAAAGAAATGTACATTGTGTCCTCTGGACCAAAGAAGAAAATGACCATCCTGACTGTTACCAGCTACCAGAAGCCAGCATCTGTGATACTGTAGTATGGGGTTGTGTCAGTGCCCTGGGCAAGGATAACTTTCACTTCTGTAAAGGCACCACTAATGCCGAAAAGTAGATACAGATTTTGGAGAAACATGTGCTGCCTTCAAGACGACATCTCATCCATGGATGTTGAAGTGCATTTCAGCAAGCCAACACAAAACAACAATCTGCGTGCATTACAAAGGCATGGCTGCATTGGAAGAGGGTGCGGGTGCTCAGCTGGCCTACCTGCATTCCTGACCTGCCCCAGTTGAGAATGTGTGGTGCATTTCAAAACACAAAATGTGACAATGCTGTTGCACACCTTACGACTTACGAAGAATGGGACAAAATTACTGTACACCTGAAACATTCAATAAATTGGTGTCTTCAGTACGTAATGTAGAGAGTGGTAAATTATTTACTGTCTAAACATATTTTTGGAATATGTTGCATGTACAAAAATCAAAATAAGTGTTTATTTAAAATAAATAAATACATTCATTAGCTATAATATCAAATAATGTACTGTTATATTGTTTTCATTTACTAATTTTATTTGCATTTTCCATTCCATCCCAATTTATTCTGGGTTGGGGTTGTACAACTAGATGACACAACTCCACTCTACACCATTGTTGATTGTGCGATAGTCACTGCCATCAGTGTGCTCAGACCCAACTACCCAACCTCATTTCTTCTTCCATAAAAGTGAATGTTATATTCATATCACATTCATATGTAAATTGTCAATGTATCTATGGTACCGAATTTCTTAATTTTTATCATAAAAATAACAGTTACTTTCTCCATATGCAGTGGTTTGCTAATTGGTCTGATGGAGTACATTTAGAATTGTATGGTAGACAGAAGCAGAACATATTCCTTTTATTACTCTTTTTATTTTTATTTTATTTTATTGTAGAATCAACTCTTGGCAGTGGGCAGCAGGGTGGCCGTGTGGCACATGCATATTTGCGGCGTTCACATTCCTACCACCTTCGCGGTCACTTCCTCTACCCCTTCATAACTAAAATCATTCTTGAGGCAGATTGAACACTTAAGTGCCAGCTTACTTGAAAAATTAAGAAAAACGTAATAAGTACAGTAATCCCTCCTCCATCGCGGGGGTTGCGTTCCAGAGCCACCCGCGAAATAAGAAAATCCGCGAAGTAGAAACCATATGTTTATATGGTTATTTTTATATTGTCATGCTTGGGTCACAGATTTGCGCAGAAACACAGGAGGTTGTAGAGAGACAGGAACGTTATTCAAACACTGCAAACAAACATTTGTCTCTTTTTCAAAAGTTTAAACTGTGCTCCATGACAAGACAGAGATGACAGTTCCGTCTCACAATTAAAAGAATGCAAACATATCTTCCTCTTCAAAGGAGTGTGCGTCAGGAGCAGAGACTGTCCTAAAGACAGAGAATGCAAACAAATCAATAGGGCTGTTTGGCTTTTAAGTATGTGAAGCACCGCGGCACAAAGCTGTTGAAGGCGGCAGCTCACACCCCCTCCGTCAGGAGCAGGGAGAGAGAGAGAGAGAGAGAGATAGAGAGAGACAGAGAAAACAAACATGCAAAAATCAATACGTGCCCTTCGAGCTTTTAAGTATGCGAAGCACTGTGCAGCATGTCGCTTCAGGAAGCAGCTTGCACAGAAGGTAGCAACGTGAAGATAATCTTTCAGCATTTTTAGACGAGCATCCGTATCGTCTAGGTGTGCAAACAGCCCCCCTGCTCACAACCCCTACGTCAGGATCAGAGAAAGTCAGCGCAAGAGAGAGAGAAAAGTAAGCTGGGTAGCTTCTCAGCCATCTGCCAATAGCGTCCCTTGTATGAAATCAACTGGGCAAACCAACTGAGGAAGCATGTACCAGAAATTAAAAGACCCATTGTCCGCAGAAATCCGCAAACCAGCAAAAAATCCGCGATATATATTTAAATATGCTTACATATAAAATCCACGATGGAGTGAAGTCGCGAAAGGCGAAGCGCGATATAGCGAGGGATTACTGTAATTGCAACACAAAAACTGACTTAATCCATTTTAACACGAAAAGATGCCGATGGGAGAAGAGAAGAAGCGGGCTGCTAGAGTGGAGAAAACAAGAGCTGCTCATGAAACAGCAAGCGCATCAACCTCTGAGCAAACAAATGCTAAATGCACAGAAAAAGAGAATGAAAACTATAAGTCAAAACATAACGTGCAGTCTGCCATTACTGGTATATGTATATTAGATTAACAGAAAAATATAAACCAGCACAGTATGCATGAGGATGGATGTGTGACAGTATGCATTCTGATGGACCAGCAACAGTCTGCAGCTGGTTTTTACCTTTCATGCCCAAGAATGCCAGAACAACCTCTGGTTCCCTGTGATTGTGTAATACAAAAAAGGAGTTGAGAAATGATTAATAAAGTAGGCAATGTTCACTGTAAATCAAACCTCTTCTGTCAGAAATGTCAATAAATTATTCTGACGATTGCATTGGACAACCTGCCAATCATGCCAAGAATTGAACTTTCAGAATATTCTCCAATTAAGCTGTGATAATCATGCTTTGTCAATTTTCACAGCTTGGAAGCTTTAGTGAGAGCCTCAAACGTGGTCATTTAAGCAAACAATAAGCCGATTAAGCACTATAATAAGTTTCATCAGCCATCACCTAATGAGACGAGTCATGCCAGCCTCAGATGATTAAAAAAAAATAAACCGCACACAAACACACACAAAAGAAGTGGATTGTTCTTTTAATTATAGCATAAGTATAGTCAGACATTTTACTATATTTCCGTAGAGAGTCCCAATGCATAGTATCTACCGCTGTTCGGAAATTAACAGGCCCATATTGTGCATATGATGTTAATTAAAATGTACCTTAAACAGAGGTATGTGGATTTTGAGATTTAGCCAAGATACATAACTACAGTACATTACCACCAGAAAAGCATCAGATGAGCATTTCAGATGGCATCTTATGAACATCAAAGGTATTACTGCATTGTGTGTTAATGGAATTAAAAGGGTGAGTCAGAATATGTCATTTCCAAAGCTCAGCCGGTGCAGTTTATATGTTTTAAAATAAAAGTTAAAAAACATGGACGTCTGCACTTAACAAACAGAAAGAAATAGAGGAAATTAAAAAAAAAATTCCAATCCCAGTACTGAGAAGCAATTCAGTGCCAGGAAGGTTCAGCCCTTTTCTATCCTAAAAACTATTTTAAATATAGTTGGTGTAACTTGAAAATGTGTGTGCTACCATTACTCACAGCAAAAGCCTCACACATCATTGAACTACTGCAGTCAGCATGGAAAAATACTTTATATTCAGAAAAGTAGTAGGTGGGGTGGTAAGTCATGAAAGAAACAGGACATAGAAAAAAGAGCATAAAGGGTTCCTCAAACACCAGTCTTTTAAGGCCTAATGCACACTAAGGGGTGTAGGGTCATAAATGTCACTAGGATGAATTATGCTCTAGTCTTCATGAAGCCAAAGAAAGGCCACCCTTAACCTCCGAATTGACTTAGGGGCTTAACTGGGAATAATTATTAAAAAAAAAACAAACCTCAAAGTAAAATCAAAGGCATAGTTGACCGTATGCTTGAGTATATTTTGGGAATGATCAATGGAAGGAAATGTGAGGAAACCAGGAAAGAAGGACAAACGTCCTCCAACTCCCGACTCCTGCTCCCAGAATAGAGTGAGGTAGCCTCTTTTATACCGTACCCAGAAGTGCTCCAGGTGCTCCCCAATCACCTTCTGGCAGCACTTCTGGGTGAGACAGAAGTGCTGCATGCCAAGGATCTGGAGCTGTCCAGGCACTCCCTGTCGGGGGCCACGGGCCCCAGTAGGGTTGAGCTTCCAAGCTTCCAGCCCTGATGCCATCCATGGGGGCTGTCCTATCGTGTTCTGGGGTAGGTATTGCTCTTGACATGTCCTCTCCCCCAGTCCTCTCATCAGAAGCATGTCCCGACTGGGCAAGGCCCCTGGCCGTCTGCCACAACATATACAGCAGGTGACACTGGGCCAAGAATTTAATATTCAGAACAGATTTACCAGCATCCTTCCCTTTACTGCTGCATGTTTCTGGTAACTTAGTG
The DNA here is from genome assembly GCF_900747795.2 of Erpetoichthys calabaricus. Lineage (NCBI taxonomy): Eukaryota > Metazoa > Chordata > Cladistia > Polypteriformes > Polypteridae > Erpetoichthys > Erpetoichthys calabaricus. The sequence goes on along the minus strand of NC_041400.2, from coordinate 118,419,752 downwards.
CCATGCAAACCCACAAATGCTCCCTTGTCATACATGTCATACACTGGCAAAAAAGTGAAATCAGCTACTATCACACAATCCATCACAATGGAGGTATATTTGCTTCACTGCTTCATTCTCTAATCTCTCTGATAATGAACCAGTGGCTATGCCAGATCCATCCTTCCATTTGCTAAACCCCATTTATTAGAAAGTACAAGATAATCTGAAAACACTTCATTATAATTGTGTTAATAAAAATTACTTCTGAGTGCTTTAAAATCAATTCATTTGAAAAAGAAAACCCCAACATATGATATACCGTTCGACATGCCTTGATGTCTAGTTATTCAAGACATTGAGCTTTTTGAGGTTCCTCATATTTTTGGCTCTTCAGACCAAAAAAAAACATAATTGCGCATTTTTGACTATTGTTCATGCAGGAAATCACACTCTTATGATATAGAGTAAACCAGAATGTGTCTTGAAGGACTTGAACGATCAGAACATTAGAACATTACAACAATCTAGACGAGAACAGACCATTCAGTCCAACAAAGTTTGCCAGTCCTATCCACTTCATTCTTCTAAAAAAACATCAAGTTCGGTTTTGATAGTCCCCAAAGCCCTATTGTCTACCACACTACTTGGTAGCTTATTCCAAGTGTCTATGGTTCTCTGTGTAAAAGTTGTAAATGCCACATCAACCAACTTCAGGGGTTCTCCCTCTAATATAATATGAGGGGGTCAAAGTTAGTCCTTTTCATAAAACTTTAAAAAAACTGGAGATCAGTAATCTAGGCACGTGGAGTGTCATTTTATGCTATTTCAAGGTTGCTGGTCATGAATATAATAATTTTGATATCTGAATCTTAATATCTGAAAAGCCACTCTTAGAAGATTAAAACTGACAAATTTCAAACATACTGTAAGTATGTGGGGTATCATATTAGACTATGTCAAGGTTAGTGATTTTGAATATGGCGTTTTCTAGGAATCTTGCCCCCTATGGACCTCTATCAGAGGATGAAAAATGACAAATTTTTATTATAATCAAGAATTTTTAGACATCACACATTTAAAGTGAAGTATTCATTTTAATATTTCAAATATTTGATACAAATATTCTGGTATATTATGTACTTTTGCCTCACATAACATAACATTTCTTATGAACACCCCAGATCAGGGTGGCTTTAACTAATTTAGACTTTCTCATTTTGACGTTCCATCCACACTGAAATGGCTTTTTTGACCACTGAAAATGAATCTTTTCGTAAACGCTATCCAAACTGTACAAATTTGAAAAAGCTGTGTCCCATGTGGCAGTGTGAATGGGGAAAATGAACCTTTATGTGAACACTCTCCAAAGTGTATACTTTTGAAAACGCTCTGTCTTGTGTGGCAGTGTGGGTCGACAATGGAAACACTGATGGTATGACTATCATAAGATAAGACAATGTCTTCAATTTTGTTGTTATAATGTCCCTAGTGATATTGTCTTTACTGAGGGGATAGTTCTTTCCTAATTGTTCTACATAAAATAATGGATACTGAATCTTGAAACACTCTTAATGTTTCACCACATTTATTTTGGCAGAACTCTCAGCCTATATTTTTACATGACTTTGGTGACCTTCTACGTATTTGTGACCTTTAAAAGCAGTTGTACTTTAACAACAAATACCAGAGTGGTGTTTTCCTCAGGTGTTCTTAGACTTCCATATTTTTATTTACTTTGTCTTTACTCCCTAAACATTGATCTTGGTTGATAAACTGTGCACGTCCAGTAGGAAAGACACGCATTTTGGCGTATGATGCACTTTTAGAATACAGTATTTATAGGCATTAATTTAAATTAGTGCTTGATAGAGTTAAAGAAGTAGTTGTTCAAGACAAATGTTGGTAGCTGGAAAGAAAGTGCTTGGTTTTTATGATACTGTGCAAAACGTAAATGCTGAGTCTTAAAATGGTGTTTTAATTTTGTTTCCCTAAAACTTAAGGGTCTAAAGCAGAAAATGAGCTGGTTTAGAGAGATATTAGATGATTTTGTGGGTGCATTTGCAAATACAGCTTGAAGAGAAGTAATATGTCATATTATTTTTACAACTTTAAGGTTCTCAAAGCCCACACAGAGTATCACATAACCAGTAACAGCACACTGCATGATAACATACAGTAACTACACTCGACTTGAACATTCATAGTTTTCATCCTCTTTCTCTGTACGTTTAGCATTTGTTTGCTCAGAGGTTGATGCGCTTGCTGCTTCCTGAGAAGCTCTTCTTTTCTCCATCCTAGCGGCCCGCTTCTTCTTCTCTTTCGTCGGCATCTTTTCACGTTAAAACTGATTCAAGTCAGTGTTTGTGTTGCAATTACTTAGTACATCTTCTTTAATTTTTCACTTAAGCTGGCACTTAAGTCTTCAATCTGCCTCAAGAATGATTTAAGATATGAAGAGGTAGAAGAAGTAACGGCGAAGGTGGTAGAGAATGAGAACTGCGCCTGTACGCATGCGCTGCATGGCCACCCTGCTGACTGCTGCTGAGAGTTGATTCTACAATAAAATAAATTAAAAATAAAAAGAGGAATAACCTTGGAGGTCAATCATCACTTCTAAAGCGGATAGTAGACGTCACATAGTATACAGTATGTGTACCAAATTTCAGGTCAATAGGTGAAACGGTTTGCGAGCTGCAGGTGATTTAAAATCCTGGACAGACAAACAGACAGCCACGGTAGCATATTATATAAGAAGATAATGGATTCATAAAGTTAAATTCTTGGTGTGTGAAACTAGTATATAAGTCACTCTCTCATGCAGTCTGTATTAGTGATCAATTCATTGTCATATTCTGTATTTATTATTACACACATGCTATATGTGACAAGAGTTCATTTGAAAAGTACTTCTATTTTTTGTTCTTTCATTTATTTTTGCAGGCTTTTTGGTGATGTAGTTTTTGTACATCTCCTCATGGGTGCTGCCATTTTCCTCTCAGAAAGTCTTTTGGTAGTTATGGAAAGCACATGCAGCGTGACATGTAACATGTAATGTGATCACGCTTCGGCTATAAAACAGAACAATGTCCGTAGCAAGACATCTGAAGCTTTCTATATGAAGGGAAACAAAATTTAAGAAAAAATGGTACTGATTTTAAATACTCCTATGTTTATGATGTTTTCATGCTTCAATTTCTATTTTAAACCTTTACAAAAAATGTATTACATCCCATTCCAGAAAGAAACACTTTCGCTTATCTCTGCCATGCTTTTATATAAATTCTGACCACTTGGATCATCCAACCAAATGAGCAAAAGAGGGTATACAATTGCATTCTTTTCCACTGCACTACTCTAGTTGACAGTTAAATAAAAAAATACAATGAGTTGCCTTGCAATTTGAAACATATTAAAATTGTGAATAAGATTTGTAATATTTACTGCAGAAAGACGCCCCCCACACAAAAGTTTAGTATTTTAAGTGATTACGTGCTTTGAAAATGAATGCATTATTGTATTCAAATTGAATTATGAGCAGTTTCTTGCTGTAGAATTTTTTTATAAAAAGTGATCTGTAAGGAGGACTCCTGATCACTTACACCATCCTTGCCAAAGGACAGCATCTCTATGACACAGATAAAACAGCCCATCAATCTTTTTTTCAATATTTTACATTGGGTCACACTGAACAAACTACATTTGGTCTACCTATGATGTTAGGTGAGTGATAGTAACACAATATTGTCTTCCTTCCCCTGCGAACTTCGAGAAATTACCTTTACTCATTTAATTTCTTTGTAATTCCTGTTGCTACTTGCCTACAGAATAAACAGAAAAAAATTAGCTGCATCCCAACACAATAGAAAGCAGAATGCATTCTTAAATTTAATTTTCAAATCATCGCTCAATAATAAAGGTCCAGGATTTCCCTAGCGGCCCAGACTGTCAAAAATGCAAATGGATGCAAACTATTAAGTTATGTTGTCAGGAGAGCAAAAGGATAATTACAAGATGCATCTGTCCCCGTCTGAAGCCTTATTCCAGCAGTTATTGGGCTGCCACACTCTTTTTGGCAGTAAAGTGCAGATTCTAAAGTGATAATGAAAGCTTTATAGAGAATTAATTAATTAATTAATCACTGTCTCTTAACATTCAGCTTTTCCTAAAAGTGTAAATGCATTTGACATTTGTGATCCCAGCTACTGCAGGCTGTTTATCTAAATTTCAATAATCAGTGATACTAGAAATATATGTTATTAACCATGTTAAAGCTATGGAAAAACTGGTTTGGTCTTTTAATATCTTTATTTCTTGTTTATTAACATTCTCATATTCTTATAGTTTATCTGTTGTGCTCTTCCTAGGCTTATATCATGCATGTAGTTGTTGTCTGTGTGATTTTACATACAGTTTTTTCCTCAGGATTGTATGGGACTTCCTACTTTGGTCTTCTTGCCACATCCCTAGAGATATGATATGCAGAACAGGTTACCTGGCAATGCCGAATTTGCCCCTCATGAGTGTGAGCAGAGGTGTATGTGTGAGTGGGCCCTGCAATTGACTAGCATCTCTTCCAGGGCTTTGCAGCCAGTCCTGCTGCGTACTCTTTAGTTGCCATGACCGTGAATAACCCATTTATAGAATGTCATTTTTATGATATATTATGATGTGCTCTTATTATCTCTACTGTAACTACAAAAAAGATGAGCTTTAAAGTTTTTATGCTTTTCCAAACCAACCATCTAAGTTTTTGTATGGTATCTTTCAGGCAGAATGCCATTATCTAATTATTTACTAATATATTATATAAAATGATATATTGTGCATCTTTACATTCGTAAAAACATCAGATTCTGAAACTAAAGTGAGAAAGAAATGTTAGGGGACCTTTAAAGTGTCAGTGTACACATTTGATTGTTGTAATAAATTCTAGCACCATGATTCCACAACAGTATAAATAGCTTCAGAAGATGGATGTATAACTAGCTTACTATGCTCTTCAAATACCTCAGTGAGCCAAATTAAACTTTCATATTTCGGTAAATGTCTAAGAAAAAGGACTTTCATCTAAAGAAAATTTAGAAACTAAACTTTTTTGAATTTTTTATTAAAGATCCATGGATTGATAGACTGCTTGCTTTATGTTCAGCTTCTGATATTTTAGTTTTTTCTATGCTATAAGAGTGCTGTAGGCAGTGTCACCTATTGACTAAGGAGATCGAAAACCTCAAGCAATAAGTATAGCCATAAATTGCTTAGGCTGTCTGGAATTTAAACGGCTTAATATGGCCTTATATACAATGTAGGACCACATTTCTTGCATCTTGAGGTAGGTCCCAAACTATTGGTGATATTGACAAAAATCCATTATACAAAATGGATAGAAAGAAGACTAAAGACTTTACAGCAATGCCCAGCATCAAGAGTAAGACCATTTGGCAAGGTCCATTAGAAATAAATGAAAGGAACAGAAAGGAACACAGTAGGGGGTTATAATGGAGGCCATTGAGGTGACATGTCTGTCTATTTCATCCACAGTAGTGAAGCCACTGACCCGGAAGAAGAACAATGACCCTGATGTGACACTCCTCAACTTTCCACACTCTGCCAAGCCTACCAGGGCGGAGTGGTGGCACTGAGGCTAGGGATCTGCACTGGCAATCAGAAGGTTGCTGGTTCGAATCCCATAAATGCCAATAGGGACTCTGCTCTGTTGGGCGCTTGAGCAAGGCCCTTAACTTGCAATTGCTGAGCGCTTTGAGTAGTGAGAAAAGCGCTATATAAATGCAAAGAATTATTATTATTACCAGACACCTGTTCCCTCATTTCCATTTTCTTTTTTGGCTGACACCTTCATCGAGGTGACTTGCAACATTTATGATACAATTGGTAATTGAACCCACAACCTCAGGGTTTGAAGTCCAAAGTCTTAACTACTACACCACACTGCCATCAGGACAATGTCTAATGATTGGTTGGAAGGGGAACATATTCCAGCCACAGTTGTGCAACTCACATTGTCTCCCTCCTCCACTATCAGCCTCATTTGTCAACTCAGCAACTGGGACACCAACCCTGAATCATCTCTGAGTGTTTTGCTGTATACTAGAAGCAGTGATTTTTAAAGGTTATAGATTAGCTTAAAGTGTGGGAGATATGTGAAGTGAAGATGAACATGATGGAAAAATGAACAGGAAACAAGCAAAGGGAGTGAATCAAGGGAGAGAATACACTATACACTTAAGACATCAGGAGTTTCGGTGCCTTCTCACACTTAACACCTGATTTATGTTCACAGCCGATTGTAAGCGGACACTCACTATGTGATTTTACAGAATAATGAAAGGTTGGAGGTCTTTTTAAACAATTTCACACACAACTCCGTGGCCAGAAAATTTGAACATAACTCATATATTTCAACTAAAAGGTAGTCAGGCCACAAAAATCATTGAGCAAGGATCAGAAGAAAGGACAGAGTGAAAAAAGCAAACAAAGATTAAAACCAGAAGTCAAAAAGAGAGTCATTAAGAACAAATTATAAACCAAAAATCAGAATGGAAAGGCAGAGCTTTGTTTCCATAACCAATAATCAGAAAATCCAGGAAAATAAAGTCGCCATGTTTGGTCTCAGATACAAATTGCTGTTTTTGGGGAATCTTTATACTGGTGCAACTGGTGCACCCCTAGTGCATCATGGTAGAATCCCAATGGAAAAGACTAATGCAAAAAGCAATCATGAAACCAAAATGGTGTCAGAAAAGATGGTAAAAAATAATCAACATCAAAATGGAAGCTCTAAGTAAAATTCTAACTGAAAAATGAGATTCCTTGGGCATTAAAACTCCCAAAATGACACCGAGATTAATATTCCAGTCTCAGTAAAACTCAAGTAAAATTAAAAAGGAACTCAAATCCTACCACATAATATCTGAGCAATTTCACACTTTGAAGAATAATGTGATAATGCACTGTACCTCTTCTTTTACAGTTGGCTAAATATAGCTAAGCTCGCTATCAGTATTTACTCTACTGCCCTACCCAGTATCTTACAACTAGGGGGCTATGGTATATATGCTAAGCTGTTAAAAATACTTATATATGGAATACTACCCAGAATATGCAGCTGCTGTTCAGTATTCTTCATCATTTCTTCTTTGAAGACTCAATCATAATATTTCTTGGAAAAAATGAAAGAATGTTAAGAAGTGAAACCCCTTTTGTAGCCTGTTAGAAAATGTTTGTTTGCGATCAAAAATTTTCTTCAGTTCATAATATTTTAATATTGAAAGATTAATTTTCATATATGTGTTCAAAATTACATTTTGCATGCCCCAAAAAGATTATATTTCTTTTCTGTTAGATTTTGAAGAGCATTACACCACCAGTTTAGAATCTCTGTGGACAGATAATAGGATGCTAAGTGGCCTTGCCTGGTTGTTAAGGACCACTTCCCAAGATTTGTGTCACAAAGACTCATTAATAAATTCCAGCAAAACACCTGTAGCCATTTGGTTGAGGTTACAGAAATGACCTGTGAATAAGTGTCTTTTAGTGACAGAGTTCTAGTGAATAGCCCCTTGCAATTTGTGCCAGACTATGATAACAGTTTAGCTCTAACATGTTTGTTTTAAGAGTCTATGTCAAAAGACATGTGTATTTCCTTGTCTACTGCTAACTACATCTTAGCAGTTTCTCTCTCTTACCTATTCAAAGGGGATGGCCTGAGATAAAAATGCAGATGGTTCCTGTCTGTGTTGTGGTCTAACTGGTCTGAATTTTGTTAATGCCACAACAGTTCCCTAGGTACATCTCAACCAATTTCTTCTTCTCATGCATCTCCAAATGTTTCACACTCTTGCTTGCAAAAGCATAAACATGGAGTCGCTTCCTGATTGGTCACTAGGAATGGACATGCAGAATCACCTTTCGTGATCCCTCATGACTGACGAACTCACATTGAAAGCTCCTAGCTTTTTTTGACATTTCCAGAAACTTTTGGTAGCTAGTAAGCCACCTGAATTAGGTTTGAACATATCTCATACCTTTCGAGCAACAATATGATGTTCCCATGATTTTGTGCTGATTCTGAATTTAAAAAGCATAACTGATGACGCTGATCTGATGACAAGAGGTAATGTGTTCCATAACTTAGAAAGAAAAATCACAATAACCCTTTGTTTTTAGACATGTTGGTGTGGGACCACCAACAGATGCTGATCAGATGATCACAGTGATCTACCTGGATAATAAGGTATGATAAAATCAGCAATATATGAAAGGACCTGTCCATGTAGTGCATTAAAAACAAACAATAAAATCTAAAAATGAATATGGTAAGAAACAGAGCACCAGTGAAGAGAAGCTAGAAATGGAAAAATATGCTCTTTTCTTTGTTTTAGTGAGTAGTCTAGCGGCTGCAAATGAGAAATAGAAGACTGACTTAAACCCGAACATAATGAATTACGGTAATCTAGTCAAAAATGGCTGACCATTTCTAGTGAGGAACTTATCCTAAGTTGAATAAAACAGACTGTACAACAGAACTAACTTGTTCATCGAAAACTAACATCACAATCAAAAATTACACCCATATTTTTAACATTTGGCACAGTATGTTGTGAGAACTGACCAAGATCAACTGATGACAGAGAGGGAGATTTATTTGGACGACACAACAGAATCCCTGTTTTTTATCATTTAATTGTAGAAAATTATTGGCCATCTAGGCCTTTACCTTCTCATAACGCTCACATAGTATAGAATGCTTATAAGGGTTATTAAACTTTATGTGCAGATATAGTTGACAGTAATCAGCATAATAATGAAAAGAGACATTATATTTATGAATAATGTCCCCAAGCAGGTATAAATATAATAAAAATGAGTTGGCCCAAGGACTGAGCCTTGAGGGACACCATAACAAACAGTTTCAGTTGATGAGTATTAATTTCCAATATTAACCGACATGGTTTTGTTGGTTAAATAGCCCTAGTGTACGCATAGTGTACACCCACCCTAAAAGAACAGATGCTAAGGGGTATTGGGGGGAGATTCTAAAGGGCAGGCAGCAGTAGGTACAATAAAGCAAGCAAATACCTGAGCTTTTGCTAATCTCTTCTCCAACAGATCGCGCTCCCTCTCGGTCTGCTGTATCCTCTTGTTGAGCTCCACAATGTCCCCCTTTAGAGATGCCAGGGCTGCAAGATGAAGCTACAAAAAAACAAATATATATTCAGGCTTTTAATGCATTCTCATGCATTGAGAATCCTCCGATAGAGAAAAAAAAAACATTGTCATAATAAACAGTGTAACTAATCAGAAAACTTACAACAGATGAAAGTGACAAATCTAAGACACAAAACAGAACGATTTACATCATACTGAGAAACTGGTTACCTAATAAAGCTTAGGCTTGGAAGTTCATTTCAACATTTCGAGTTTCATGTTGACAAGATATACAATCACACACACCAACAAAGTTTACATTAAAAAAACTAATGCTTATTACTTTAAATCTTTTTCTTTTTAGTTCAGTTTTGGCTTTAGGCAAGGATTAAAAAATAAAGCAGAATCAGTGACTAGAGCAGTCTGCCAACATACTGTACTTACGCTTATGTTAGGCCACCTGCCCTGGCATTTGCTTTTTAGCCATGGAGCCTTATCTGCCCAACATATTAGTATGGTTGCTTGCTACTTAATGGCTCAGCTACATCTTTTGCTTTATGATGGGCCTGACTGAATTTGCTTTGAGTTCATAGCTTCAGCAGTTTTATACACTTAGATGCAGCCCTCCAGCTTGTATTGCAGGACGCAGCCCAAGTGAAAGCGCATGACCCAGAGCAGTCAGCAAAAACAGACAGAATCAGGAGATGGGATCATCTGACCAAAGCCATGACAGGACCGCCTTCTGCCGAAAACGCTGCACTCTATTTTTCCCCATGAAAATGTAGAGTCGTATTCCCATTTATTTTTAGCACTTCCTGTGCTGGGTATATTCATTTGCTCAGCTAACAAGTGAATTATTTATGCATGAGGAACCTATAATAAGTCTGGCTGCTGAAAAGGAGGTGGTGTGAGTTGTGGTGGGGGTTGTTGGAGGAAATGTTTTTTTTTCTTAAGGTACTCCTTATAGGTTTTGAGCTGACAATCAACTTCCACTGCAGCACAATAAAGTACAAACTAAATCTGGCACTATAATATTAAATCAATATGGATGGAATTAAAGTCATATAGTGCTCACTCAGGTATAAGCTGTAGCTCCTGGCAGGCTGAAATAGTGTCAGGATCATAACTACCAGTCAGCAACCAAAGTCCATCTCTAGGGGAATGAGCTGAGCACTAAATCACGTCAGTCCAGACCATATCTAATTTATTAATCAGACAGAAGGCACATTCTGTATTCAGTTCTCTTCAAAGTGATCTCTGAAGAGACTCTTTGGCAAAGCAGCAGTGGACTGTTGTACATTACTGAATGGCAGTTTTTGTTTTTTAAACTTACTTGACCAAGACTTCACCCTTTTTCTTGCATCTTTATGAAACAGGAAAAATGATTCATAGTTTAATTAATATAACGGAGAGGAATATAGTATTACTGGCTACCTATATCCTTTCTTAAAGACAGACTAGGTGTAATGTGAGGAGGCAGGGTGCTGCGGTATATATCAAAAACAATATTTGAGCTCACAGGATTAAAAGAGAAGAAACAAAAATGTCTGAATCACTGTAGATTAACACAGTAAGGAAGATGCCTAGAAGAATAGTGATTAGAGAGTGCTGAAGGTGGCGAAATCAAGTGTTATATTCAAAGTGTATTTCAATTGAATTTATTTTTGTATACTGCTCTTCATTGAGTATAGCCTCAGAAGACAGTAACAAGTTTAATGATAAAATACAAATGAAACATTTAAAAAATTTCATAATGTATACACATAAAACTATTAAATAGACTAAACACACAGGAAAACAAAATTGATTAACATAAATAGATCCTAACAATATTATGTCCTTTAATATTACTGTTGAGGTATGGCCAGTAGCATCCCTGGAGAAAATAAACCTCCGAGGTCTACAGTTTGTTTTAGAGAAAATGTGACATGGTCACAGTTCTGAAGACATAGGCCAACTGAACAGCTAACCCCACCCAGGCCTATAAAATAAAGAGTGCTGTACACTAGTAACATTATAATTACAACAGAAAAGATACGCTGTAGGACTATGTGCACAGAAGATCAAACAAAGTGCAGTCCTGGACTATAGGGCATGTGCTACCCCGATAGGCTAAGGACACTGAATGTCTTTTGGAACAAAAAAGTCTGTCGGGAATAAGCTAAGCATTTAAATTCTCAGAAAGCACTGCAAATTTACTTTTTAAAGTTAATTAAGGACTTAAGGATATCTGATAAAAGAAAAAAGTGCATAAAGGATAGAAAAGAAACTATTTCCTCACATAAATGATTAACAGAATCTGAAACCAACTACTGAGCAATGCAACTGAGGTGACTACCTTAGCAGAATTTTAAAGAATGAAATAATGTTTAATTAGACCATAATGTTCATCGTCAATTTATCCTTACTTCACAAATTAATAATATACAAAAACAATAGCTTAATAAATAAAAACACTATTATTTTTCTAGTTTATCAAAAAATTAATGTCCATCAAAATACAATGATAATCAATTAATCCAAAATAAAATTTTATCTATGTTTTTTATTGTAGGACAGAAAAAACTTGAACATTTTGTATCATTTTAATGACTAAGACTGGCAGCATAGTACTAGACTTCGATTAGACTTTAATACTTTAGTACTGCAGTCTCTGGAACACTTTGACGAGGATGCCATATTGCATGACTAGAAATCACATGAAATGACAGATTGCACAAGTCCATCATGACGCTTCATCACGGTTTCAGATTTTCTATTGCCCTAAAAAACTACTGCAAGGTCAACATATTTTGGTAGCCAATCAATTCTCTTTTGTACACAGTGTCCTTGAATGACAAAGACAAGAATTCAAATAAACATTTAGGCTGGATCCAATTGTCCACAAGAATCTCTTTGGAAGGTTCCGAACTCTGGTTTTCCTTCATTTCTTGTAGATTTAATTGGGGGACGTCTCTGTTTATGGGCATTGTATGCATTGTACTTCTAGCTGAGCACACATTAACTGTCAACTTCTGTACATACAGTTCTGTGACTAAGTCACTAAATATCTGTTGCGCTCTGTCAACCCCCAACCTACAGTTGTGGCAATGAAAATCGACCTCGCTCCTACCTCCCAATTCTTCTATCGTGGAACTTAAAGCATTAAAGTAGAACCCCCTGCTCTTTAATCCCAGTGCCACAAACTTTATAGGAGAGATGTCAACCTTATATAGTGGTGCTTGAATTTGTAGTCGGGAAGCCTAGAAAATTGTGCTGCAAATATATATATATATATATATATATATATATATATATATATATATATATATATATATATATATATATATATATATATATATATATATATATATATATATACTAGGGGGCTTGGCTTCGCTCGCCGACCCCCCTGGCTTGCACTACGCACCAGCCATTTCGTATCTGCCACTCACGTTGTGAAGATGGGGGCTGAATGAACCCCAAGGAGACGCGGTCGCTCCTCCGAAACCCCCTCTTAAACGGTGATACAATGGGTAACAAATACAGTTTTTTTTTACCTCCTCTTTGCTCAGTCAGCTACGGAATAAGAATCTGAAAATCTAACAACATCACATTAAAATTCGATTGATTCTGAAAAGAATGATACCAAACATATATGTGTAGGTTTTGAAATAAGCCCGATTTAAAGCATGACAAAAAATGTGACATAAAAACGTTACGTAAAATCTTTGCACAAAATCGTTGCACTTTTAGGTTTAGGATTTTATATATATATATAGAGTAGATATATATATATATATATATATATATATATATATTTATAACATTCATTCAAAAGGTGGAATGTCTCAAAGTTTATGTTTGCTCACCATTCGATCCTTTATTTAAAAACATTTTAAGTTGATCAGTTTTAATTAAAAAAAGAAAAGATAACAGCACTCATTATACTGATGCAAAACAATAGTAAAGATGTTTTTAGGAAGTTTAGGGACTTGGAGATAAAGACACTGCTGATAAATCAATAAAGAGTTAGAACCTGGAGGAATAAACTGGCTAAACAAAACTTGGTAAAGAGACATACCTAAATTTTTCTTTAAGGTTCAGAAAAATTACAGAGTGCAAAACCCTAAACAGGAAGCAGAAGTCATTCATTGCCAAAAGTTCATTGACCCTGGATTCAAAATAAAGGCAGCTACACATGTTTGAGAAATATCCACAAAACTGGACAATCAGGAAGCATGCAAACACTGACTTTTACACAGCGGCAATGATGACATAACATGTCACTTACTTTCTGTTGTCGCTTGGTAACAGCCATAACACAAAAATTCTAAAAATGGGGACACTCATGTAACAACAAAATGCTGGCCTGTAACAATAGAATTATAATGTAATTATATTTTACAAGGTTCAAGCCAAATTAAAAGTAAAAAAATAAATAAAATAATTCAATTCTGCATTGTATCAGACTCCTAATTACACTACAAACATGCTGTTAAATGCAAAATTGATTGTGAAATAAAGTAAAAATCTGTTCTTCATAACACTCATCACCCACAGCTCTCAAACTTGTGCCATAGAAGATAAGATGGTGTGGCCAGTTCACCAAACCAATACCCCTAGATAAAGCTAACACCAAATTATATATTTCATGTAATCTACAATATAATAAAGGTCTGTGTGTGTATGTGTGTCCAGTACCTGTGAGCCATCTGATTGGTCAGTTTGGCTTTGGTGATGTAATTAAAAGAGGAAGTGCGAGTGAGAGACACACGATGAGGAGTAAAGGTGTAGGGAGCACAATGACAGTTGCCTTCAAAGACAGGAAGTATAAAAGTAGGAATGAGGAGAGCACAGTGCCTCAAAATGACTGTCTGAGTCTCAGAAACAAGTTTTACGTGAATTTGCGTGAGAGAAAGAGAGAGCGCCAGGCAAGGGAGAGCCAGACACATGAGGATACTGAAGAAAGGCACTGAAGGTATACAGAGGGCAAGAGATAGCAAATATTTTTAAATGTATTCTGTTAACGTGACTAGTAAAGCATATAACCAGAGAAAAAGTAAAAAGCCCATCTTTAGATGAGCTCACTGGATGCTTTGTTAATCTACTAATCTACTATGCAGATTAACTCCGGGTGAATTAAATTATAGAATGAAGACAAGCAATTTGTCAAAGTGATTAATTCAGAGTTCATCCATTGGGAAGAAATGAGTAGTGTAGCGGCCATTGTCCCCAAGCAGATGAACTTACAGTGATGCACAGAGAGATCAAAGCCAGAGAATTTGAACACCAAGGTGAACAAAATTAAAAAATGTTCCTCTTTCTAGATGGCAATAGGGATATCAATTATATTGAAAAACAGCTTGTTAAATCAGTAGTCTCCTGCTAGGAATTGAATGTATGGTTTAATTTAACAAGATGTAACAAAGCCCTGAGCTCACATGGCAGTATAAGTAGAAAACAAATGCATGCATTGGGGAAAGAAGCAGACCTGTTCTGTATATCCAGAAATCAATATTCAATATCAGAAGTGGTCAAACCAGGGATGAGCAATTGGCAAATCAATGCAGAATATCTGTTTCTATGCTTTTGGATAGCAGAAGTTAATCTGATTTTAAAAAAAAAGTTATTAAAGCGGGAATTTAAGTAGTAAAACCCTCATCCACGACACAAGCAGCTTAAAGATAAAGACCACTTAATCAGCACTAATGTACATAATTAAAAACAGAGTTAGCCTCTCAGATATCAATATACTTAATTAAACTATAATAATAAAGTGATTATCATTGATTTCAATAAACACAATTTAAAAAGTGCACATTTGGGAGTTATAATTCTGCTTACAGAGATGAAAGATAGTTACTAGGATGAAAACTATATATATCTACACAATAGTCTGTGACACTAAAAACAAGAAGAATGGAATAAAATCTTTAAAAAGCAACAGGCCATAGTGCAGGCCTAAAGACTGAAGAGAATTCAACACATCACAGGGAACAAAAATGACTTTGACTCAGCGGGTATGATCAATATACTCCTCACACATACGTAGATGCCTTTCATCAACCCAACTTTACAAAAACTGTAAAAGTAAATTGTAACAAAAATCAATTCCACAAAGTGTTTCCCATTTGTTATATTTGTGAAGATCCTTTAAGCAATATTGTCCACATTAAGGGAAGTAATTCAGACGAGGTTCAGCATTTTGTTGGAATGGTTAAAGCTCCAGTGTAATTCTGTGTGGGATCTGCATGGGCTTTCTTGCCACATCCTTAATATGAGCATGTTAGGTTGATTGGGATCTCTTATGCCAAGATACATTGGGCTCTAACCTTAAACTGGGGTGAAGTGTGTTTAGAAAATGGAATATGGATTAAAAATATGACTAGACATGGCAAAAGATGATTAGTCAAACTCCTTTTTTATTGTTTGAGAAGCTACTGCATTATTCAGCTTTTTTTAGGCATATTAACAAAGCAAGGCAACTAACCATGGACCTACTTTTTGATAACATATTTATAAATGCAGTTTGACAAGATTTCATAGTCAGCCAAATTTGAAATTCTTCAAAATAATTAATAACTGTATATATTTTATCCTTTTAGCTTCCCCTTGGTGAGATGCAGAACAATGCCTCAGCTCTGAGTGGCAGCTGTCAAATCCCCCCTTCTCTTATCCTCCATGCACATACTGCATTCTGTTATATCCTATTCAAGGAATGTATAAAGGTAGTTTCTGATTTCTGAGTCTAAGGTGTCCCAGGAGTCCAAAAGCCAGAGGTCACTAGTGCGATTTAACCTGAAGTTGAACACATTCATACTACTTGCCAGTCAAAAGGTTCTAAAATGTATTAGTTTTAAAATAAAATGTTCTTGTTACACCTGCACTCTCTAAGCCAGGTATCTCAGTATGTTGTATATTGTCTGTGTGAGCCGAATTCAGGAATAGCCAGTAAAAATGTTCACTCACAGGAGATGCAAGCATTTCTTCCCTACTACCCCAATTTTTTACATAGAGTTGCAAGCAGTAATAATTATAAAAGCCATTTCATATAAAAATTTAAAAAAAGATTAAAAAATACACTCCATTCACTTCACATCCATGCAAGTGAAACTGATAAATTACCTAATCAGAAGCAAATTAATAACCATCAACTGGGGACGTGTGAAGTGCAGCAATCGCTTTTAAAATGCAAATGTTGGTACAAAAACAACAAAGAAGCTGTTCAAACTGAGAGAGCTCCAGCATACACCTGCCTCACTCTCAACACAAAGAGTTAGATGCAAAGGCAGAAAATAAGAAAGCTGATTCTTTGAAGCCATATATTCTGGTCACACTGTGCCATTGGAGCTTGGACTTGTTTCATTTTCAGAACACCAAGTCAAAGGTCAGATTTAACATTAAACATTAGGGATATAAATGTTACAGAAACACAATTCAGTTACTAATTCTTTTAATCAGTTTGCCTTTTAAATTGTTGTTTCACAGCCCTAAAACAATTACTGACTGAAACGTAGTTGCTTGAAATACCGTTTATGAGGGCTCCCCCATGAAATTCCATGTCCCTACAGTAGTGCAGCAATATGATTATGGATGAAATGTCAGTCGTGCAAGTCTGTGTTTTATCTGTGCTCTATAATGTTCTGGCGCCCCATCTCTGGCTCCTACAAGGCATCCTTTGCTCCCTGTCGCATAGAATTGGACAGGGGAGTACTAAGTTAAATTAATCAATGGATAAATCATTCTAAAATCCATTCCACAAATACATTAAATAGAGAATGTGCTCAGCATTCACTTAAATGCATTCATTCCATTGCTGACCCTGCTTATTATTTTATATACAGTGCATTGGTCACAAACAGCCCTGAATGGGATTATAGTCCATTGCTGCAAATACTTACATAGACTAACTCACCCCAAATCATCTTTAGGATATGTGAGGAAACCAAAATACAAAGCATGAACCCATCATTTAAAAAGTACAAATGTCACATATTTTCTGACCTGGCACCTGGAGCTATAATGGAACTACTGCACCAGTGTGAATCCCAGAAATCATTATTACCACCAAAAGTATGTATTTTTTAAAAATTAGGCGCTGTCACACATGTGCACTTGGGAAACAGCTGAAGGGCCTAAACACTAGTAATTCCGCGCCAGGCCAGGGGGCGGCAGAGTGTACTGACCATCCCTCTCAGTCCCTTGCAGACCTTTCCCGGGAAATCGCGCCTGTTGCCGGCCCCAAGGATGACATCACTTCCGGGCACTAGGACGCCACTCCCAGTTCCTGCACCGATGACGTCAGTTCCCTTCCAGGCCTTTAAAACTGCCATCTTGCCTTGGTACAGGCAGTTCTGTTCTGGACTCCGAACTAAGCACATTGTGCTCCTAAAAAGAAACAATTTTGCAGCCAAACATAATATATAGGTGGCTACCCCAACTCTTTATGATGTCTCTGACTCATTCTTATTACAGCGCATATTAGAATAATGTTTATTATACTATTTTCTGCTATGTGTTTCACTTGATTTATGGAGATGTTCATTAATACCATATGTATGCATTTTCTGTCACAGGTAGAATAATTTTGGAGCCATGTGACAGGTATTGTGGTTGTTCTGGTAGTATGATGCCTGTACTGAAAATTATAATGGGTATCTCACAGATGCATTTAAGACAAAAATATTGGGTATATTAATCCATGTCACTTGGTGCATGCATATGCTCAGCCTCATCTGCAGAAAACAGTATAAAGAAAAGGGTGGTTGCTAGGGAATGAAAAGGAACATACTTCCTGTCTCGTGTATTTTGTGGCAGAAAAAAAGAAACACTACTATGCATGATGATACATTTTCATGTGACTACATGTAGAAAAAAGAGAGTGAATAGTTACCACATTGCTGGGAAACTGCAGCAGAAGTGATAAGGGAGACAGCTGGAAGGGTGCTTCATGTGGCATCTGGATAAAGGAAGGAGGACAAGGAAATCTAATGGCGGTGTGATGGGGAAGTAAAGGAAAGTATTCAGAGGATGAGGTTGGCAAAGAAGAAGTGGGATAATCAGAGCGATGAAGAAAATAGATAGGAGTACAAGGAGACGAGGCATAAGGTGAAGAGAAAGGTGGCAAAGGCTAAAGATAAGGCATGTGATGAGTCGCATGGAAAGCTAGACACCAAGGAGGGAGAAAAGGACCTGTACCGATTGGCTAGGCAGAAGGACCGAGCTCTGAAAGATGAGCAGCAGGTTGGAGTAATAAAGGACAATGATGGAAACATACTCACAAGCGAGGAGTTTATGTTGAGTAGATGGAAAGAGTACTTTGAGAGGTTGATGAATGAAGAGAATGAGAGAGAGAGAGAGAGAGAGAGAGAGAGAGAGAGAGAGAGAGAGAAGGTTGGATGATGGGGAGATAGTAAACCAGAAAGTGCAATGGACTAGGAAGGAGGAAATAAGAACAGCTATGAAGAGGATGAAGAATGGCAAGGCTGCTGGTCCAGATGAGGAGGCATTTAGGAGAGATGGCAGTGTAGTTTTTAGCCAAATTGTTTAATGCAATCTTGGAAAGTGAGAGGATGCCTGGGGAATGAAAAAGAAGTGTACTGGTAAAGATTTTTAAGAATAAGGGGGATGTGCAGAGTTGTAGTAACTATAGAGGGATAGAAAGAGTAGTGGAAGCTGAAGGGAGGTGATGATTAGTGAGCTGCAGTATGGTTTCATACCATGAAAGAGCACCACAGATGCAATGTTTACTCTGAAAGTGTTGATGGAGAATTATAGAGAAGGACAGAAGGAGTTGCATTGTGTCTTTGTGGACTTGGAGAAAGTATATGACAGGGTGCCTGGAGAGGAGTTGTGGTATTGCCTGAGGAAGTCAGGAATGTCAGAGAAGCATGTAACAGTGGTCAAGAGTATGTACGATGGAAGTGTGACAGTGGTGAGGTTTGCAGTAGGAGTGACGAATGCATTCAAGGTGGAGGTGGGATTACATTAGGGATCAGCTCTGAGCCCTTTCTTATTTAAAATGGTGATGGACAGTTTGACAGACAAGATTGGACAGGTGTCCACATGGACTATGATGTTTGTGGATGACATTGTGATCTGCAACAAGAGTAAATAGCAGGTTGAGGAGACCCTGGAGAGGTGGAGATACTGTATGCTATAGAGAGGACAGGAATGAAGGCAGTAGGACAAAGAGAGAATACATGTGCGTGAATGAGTGGGAGGTCACAGGAATGGTGAGGATGCAGGGAGTAGAATTGGCCAAAGTCGATGAGTTAAAATACCTGGGATCAAAAGTAAAGAGTAACAAGGAGTGTGGAAGAGAGGTGAAGAAGAGAGTGCAGGCAGGGTGGAGTGGGTTTATGGGTTGGAGACAGCGGTACTGACCAAAAAACAGGAAACAAAGCTGGAAGTGGCAGAGTTAGTGATGTTAAGATTTGCATTGGGTGTGACAAGAAGGGATAGGATTAGAAATGAGTACATTAGAGGGTCAGTGTAGGCTGGACAGTTTGGAGACAAAGTCAGAGAGGCAAGATTGTGTTGGTTTGGACATGTGCAGAGGAGAGATGCTGGGTATATTAGGAGAAGGATGCTAAGAATAGAGCTGCCAGGCAAGAGGAAAAGAAGAAGGCCTAAGAGGAGGCTAATGAATGTTATGAGACTGAACATGAAGGTGGTTTGTGTGACAGAGCAAGATGCAGAGGACAGGAAAATATGGAAACAGATGATCCTCTGTGATGATCCTTAATGGGGCAGCTGAAAGACGAAGACAACGTGGGGAAAAAAAAGCATGTCACGTACAGTATATTTAAAAACTTAATGTACTCCTCTGTGGTGGTATGACTGAGGGTTATAGAATATAATTGATTTTACTTCTGCGCTAAGGGTAACCTGCATTTTGCAGCTGCGAAAAATACACAGAAAAATACAGAAGTGTTTCAGCTTTATTCACTAGAATCATAGTGAAGTTCCATTATACTGACAGACTTGCATTTTGTACACTTAGTTTATGTATTTGAAAGTAATTGAAGTTAACATTGATGAGACATTGAGGAGAATGCAAGCATATAATGTATAAAATATTCAAACATTTCATTTTCCTATGAGCCAGAGCAGATCAGTCTCTAAAGATTCCTTAAAAACTCCCATCCTCCAAAATGGAAGTTTAAGATGTGAAACGATGTATTGTAACAAAATAAAATATGTATGAGAGTTCAAACAGAGCCATGTCAATAACCTAGTAAATGTCATGCTACGATACTCTAGTCCTCCTCCTATAGAGGAGAGAGTGAACTACTACATCAATAATTGAAGGAAAAAAATAAAAATATTGATGGTGGTTTCACACCTTAACAACATAAGAACTTAAGAAATCTGACAAACGAGTGGAGAAAATGCAGTCCATCAAGCCAATTTTTTTAGCTAATTGCTAAACTGTCTCAATGTCTTATCTAGATACATCTTAAAGGGTGTCAAGGTTTTTGCTTCAACTACATCTCTTGGTATTTGTTCCAGATTCCCACAATTCTTTTTATAAAGTAGTGCTTCCTGGCTGCTATTTTAAATGTATTTCAAATCCATATTGACTCCTACTGAAAAATAGGAACCCCATTTCCAGCCTACTGAAGGACTCACAAGGGCTTACTTCACCTCATCAGCCCTTTGGTGGGTGAAATTATTCACTGGTCAACAACTACTGGCTCTTAGAGAAAAACAAAAAACTAAAGATGCCACAAATGAATAACTTAAAAACAAAAAATACGGAATGAGCAGAAGCCCAAATCTAAAGGCAGACTAAACCAGAATACCACTAAAGAAATGTGAGCAGCAATGAGGTTTTTGTTTCTACAACAACATCAGCCTTGACAGCTTTGTTTGCAATCAGACTCTATTGCTAATCACCTCGGTACCTGTGCACATTGAGAACACATGAAGGTAGTGTGGTGGATTGCCGGCTTCCTATTCCGGCCCTCACCCCCAGGCCGCCAGGAAGAGCTCACCCAACAGCATGGACGTGCCCCGAGTTCCAGCAGGGCCTCATGGACTATGTAGTTTTTATACACAGCCCTGCTGGATACCTTGAGGACCACTGGGAGTCGCTGTCGGGAAGCCCGTGGACTCATATGTGCCCTATAACCTGGAAGTACGTCCTGGTCACGTGAGCAGGAGAGATGACGTGCTTCCAGGTTGAAGAAAAGGACTTCTACCCTGACCCGGAAGGAATAAGGAATTGTGGACTGCTGGGCAGGAACACCTCCGGGTCAGGGTGTATAAAGGACTCTGGGAAAGCCCAGTACACTGAGCTGAGCTGGGAGGTAGGGTGGCTAAGTGTCTGGGAGAGGAGGATTGGTATTGTGAGTACAGAATTGATTTATATGAGTAGTGTGGAGTGGAGGGTGCTCGGTGCACTGTTATTGTACAATAAAGAAGAATTGTACTATTACCTGGTGTTTGGAGTGGTACCTGAGGGTTCAAGAGGTGGACACACTCCTCTACTGCTACATTGGCGTAGTTGGCAGGATTCTCTGGACGTCTGTTGGCAGGGGACCTGAATTTCAAATAAATAGTGTGTATGCAGACGACCCTAAGAAGGTCCCGCTTCAACACACGAAGGTGAAAACACCACCCGCTACAGAGAGCGCTGCATTAGTGAGCCTTGTTATACGTCAGACCACGATGGGGAAGAAATCAGGGAAGAAGACTGGATCTATCCAGAAGACTTAGGTCCCAACCGGTGTAGACTTACCTGACAGGCGGTGAGGAAGACCGGGCGCGGTTTAAAGCCGAGCAAACCCGAGCTGCAGCCGGAACGTTGCAGGATGGCGACTCCAGAAGATTATTATAAAGAACTGGAACTGGATCATCTTCGTTCCGAGGTATGTGCTGGAAAAACGCCCGAAGCGCCGGGGACATTTTATTCATATTTTGCAGAGGCCTGTCTGCACGAAGCGGACGGAGAGTCGGACGCCCGCCTCATACCTAGGCAAGATGGCCACGATAAAAAGAAGTCGGACCGGTCTAGGAGTCTGCAGAGAAGAAGCCCATACGTGGAAAACCACCACGTGACCTCGCGCGATGGATGCCGGGACGGAGAAGGTCACCTTGGATCCTTAGGTGAGGTCATACATTCCCCGACGGTTCTGAGCTCCCTGAAAAGGAAGGGGGAGGTGAGCGAAGCAGCGCCGAAATTAAATAAAGAAAAAGAGGAGCGGGATGTGACTGAACGGTCTGCTGACAAATTAGAAAAGGCAGATCGCAGTCAGCCGCTGGAGGCTACCCAATCCTTTTCGGACTCCAAATCCCAGGAGCCTTTGCACGACCCAGCCAAACACGTGCCCAGAGGGGACATGCTCACTGGCTCCCGGCCGGCAGGTAAGGAAAATAAGGAAGCGAACTTACCTCCGGCCGAATTAAATAACATTATGGACATGCGGGATCTCGAGAAGTTGCTCGAGCCTGTAAATACTTTCTTTCAGGCTTTAAAGGAGCTGAAGGAACGTGTCGAGGAGTTGGGAGCTACAGCCGAGGCGCCGCTAAAAGGACTACAAAAATACCTGCGGCGATTAGGTCGAGAAGCCCCGTTCTTGGTGGATTCAGCGGTACAGGTAAGCCTAAGCCATACCGAACATAATAAAGGGACACAGTGCGATCCAGCCCTGTGGTTAATAAGTAGCGGGTGCCAAAGTGCTGTGTGCCTGACAGTAGAGCGTGGCATGGTAACCGAAAGGTCGGGGGAAGGAACGAACGAGCCGGGGCATGCGTATGACGCGACCTCCCGGAGCGAATCGAACCTCCAGACCCCGGCCTGTGTGTTTCTGGTCTCGTAGAGGAAGACAACCAGGAGGGCATCATCGGTGCTACAACTGCCGTCGGCCAGGCCACGTGTGGCGAAGTTGTCCCCGGAGGACAGGAGAGCGGTGGAACAGAAGATACACCGTTCCCCCAAGGTTCTCTGGGGGGCCTAGACAACACAGCCAAGGTCCGACTGACGTGTCCTCCTGGAGGAGGACGTCCCTCGCGGGGCTGGATGCTCCGCCCCAGTGGTCGTTGCTAAGAGGGGGGAATTGTGGTGGACACAGCAAAGGAAACGATCCTGAGCTGCAACCGCAGAACTGAGGAATAGCCAAATGAGTGTCTTACTTACTTAAATACCAGAAAAAGATAACAGGTAAACAGTAAAAGCAATTAAAAAAACAGCCTTACAGAAACAGAAAATTCAGGTTATGTCAAGTGGAGTCCTACATAAGAGGTTTGACTAAAGAAAGGGTTCTGACCAAAAATTGGAAAAACTCTGTGAGATCAAAAGAAAAACATCAAATCAATAAGGGGGGGATTCCACGTTAACTGGCTTGAGTAACATGGAGTGTCCTAATGAGGCATACTCTGTGTTGGTAGACTTTCACTTTTGTCCTGATTAGGCTACCACCTAGGGGCAATGATCCCATTACTCAAAAGGGCACACGCTGAAGAGAAGAAACATCAAAAGAAACTACTTGGGTCTTTCTACTGATTTACAAATGGAGACACTCTGTTGTTTTATGTTTTAGTAAACTCTCAAATTTTAGGGGTACAGAATTATCTGTTGAGGTCACTGCAACCTGATGCCCTTACAGCCTTGAAAGTCTAACTTTAGCTTGGAGACAATTTCAGTTATGGCTTCATCACTCAACCCCAGTTTGGGTTTAAGAATGCTGAAGTGGTATTGATATATCTATAGCTGTAAAGACAGTGGGGTGCAGGTTTTGGTCAGGAGATGGAAATGCCAGGGATTTGGAGAAAGACAGAAAGTGAAGAACTTAGAGATTAAATGAAATCAAATGAATTACTCAACTTTTGAGTTATTTTAAGGAAGAAGCTGCCCTAACAGACAGACAGAAGCCTAGTGAGGGAGGAGAACATTTTGTGTAACTGTTCATTCTTTCCTTTACTACTCTTGTGTTCTCATTTTTTATATTTTTTAACTCTCTTGGAATTTATTCAAGGCCAGTGAGACAGCAGTGTGAAGTGCACCAGTTATCGTTATTTTTTTATTTGACTGTACATTATGAAAGATCAAAAATTCAGCCCTGACTGTTTTGAATTAATATTATACTTCTACAGTTTGGTCAGGCAGTGTTCACTTTTAATTTTTTAAATTAAGAATTTATATTTTATTTCTGAATCGTTTGCTGCTTTACAAAATAAAAAGTCTTAGAATCAGATGTGGCAAGTATGAAGAAGATGAAAATTAATTCAATATTAAGTACTTACTGACATAACTTTAATATGCTCAGCAACATTCAGCATATAAATCTTGAGTAAGCTGCCGTTACTCCAGATGGCATTTATTTCACCAAGAAAATGACATTAGAGTGGTGTAATGTACTTCCATTATCTATCTGGAGCTTGAAAGCTTTTTTTTTTTCTAATACAGATATCGATAGTCCCAGAAGAATTCCAAGAGATGTTAGGTTATGTACAGGTCTTTTTTGTCCTCTAAGATTGCTTCATCATTGTACAAGAGAAAGACCCTTTACTCTGCTGTCAGGAGGCTCTCAGGAAATTTCAGTATTTTACACAAAGGAGTTTGTTCATGCTAAAGAACATGCTCCATTCCTCACATTTGAGAAAGAATTAAAAAAAAAATTGAATTTATTTAAATTAGAACTGAAAGTAGCCGAAACACAGGCTTAGTAACAAAGTTTAATAACAGGTAAATTTGCGAGTACAATACAGAAGAAAAGGATCTTCAGCTTGAATCTAAATGTAGGAGAGGAAGAAGTTTTACAGACAGGCAGGCCCTGTAAGATGGTGTTCTGAGGATGTCAGATTTTAAATGATTCATGTACTGTAATATGGGATGTGTCTTATAATATGTAGGAATCCCTGTTTACTAATATGATAGGAGGGGACTGTAGCAAACCTTTTTGCTAAAGTATATATATATATATATATATATATATATATATATATATATATATATATATATATATATATATATATATATGTATATACAGTATATATATATACATATATAGGAAGTGAGGGGTTGAGGAACTATGGGGGAGGAATGGTAGGAGTGGTAGGTATGTGGCAGCAAGGTGCATGGATGAAATGGGAAAGGGCTATGGACTGCAAGATCTCCTGTCCAAGCTGTGGCAGGTTGAACCCTTCTGGATCAGGGTTCTGATCCAAGATGTCTATGACGACCTGCCAAGTCCATCCAACCTCTTCTGCTGGGGCAAGGTTGACTCTCCAGCATGTCCCTTGTGCCAGAGAGGAGGGACACTTGAGAATATCCTTAGCATTGGGTGAGGGTCGCTATCGCTGGCGGCATTACCAAGTATTGAAAGAATCAGATTAAGCGCCAGAGATCAGATTAAGTGCACTGGACCACTGAGGCAGAGGATTGCTTTTGTCAAAGTGGAAGAAAAGCCCAGACATCAGCAGCACTAGGACTCTTGGGAACAGCACCAGACTGGCATGAGAAAGTTGATCAGGGGAAGCAATTCTGAAATTTCAGATAACATCATAGAGACCACCTTGTGGCCAGACATCATCTTGATTTTGGAAACATCCAAGCAGGTAGTAATGATGGAACTTACAGGCTTTTGGAGGAGTGGATGGAGGAAGCCCATAAGCGTAAGAAAGAAAAGTATGCTGAGTTGGGGTAAGAATTCTGCAGACGGACGTCCCGAACATGGAGTTTGCCCATAGAGGTGGGCTGCAGAGGTTTTGCAGTCTAGTCTCTGTGTGAGGCTTACAGTTTTCTGGGCATCACAGGTGTGTGCAAAATTAAAGCCATTAAAGTTACAACTGAGGCAGCAGAAAATGCCTCTAGATGGCTGTGGATGAAGAGGAGTGGACCATGGTCACTTGCTACTTGGGCATATTTATTTCTAGAAAATTTCTAAAAATAGCTGATTCGTGATGGAAAGTCTTCTATTTTTTACTCTTTTCACTGGGCCTTTCCTCTACTCTGTAGTGTGTCTAGGTTTTCTGTGTATCCAGATCTTACCTGTGCCCTCCATTACTGATTTTAATACGACTTTATTTTCCATCTGTCTTCTCAACCTATTTTTTTCAAGTACACTGTCATGGAGAGTGAAAAGCAATGCTTGTAATGCTGCATGAGAAAAAGCTTTGGCTTCTCCAGGTCATATACTTGTCCACACCAAGCAGTATTAATGTTCCAGTTAACCTAACTTTCTACCTTTAGCTTGTGGAGAGAATCTTAATTGCTCAATTAAAACTCGTATGTGTGATAGAAAAGAGTATTAACTCACACACAAAGTAAATGGACTGGGAACTGAACACCAGGCCCTGGAGACATGAGACAGCATCACTAACCACAGCACTGCTCATGCTTTATTGTACAAAAACAGTTTTATCTTGCTTGATAATTCACTTTGATAATGTATAAACAACGTAAAAAATGCAGAAATAAGAGCTACTTTGTTAAGAAGCCTGTGGGCTACTTGAAGTAGCTTTATGAGTCTTTTCTGTTCAAACCATAAAGTTGATCTCAGTGATTAAAGCCTACATTCAATGGGATACTATTAACTGTTATCAAGATTAAACACAAAAGACATGCACACAAGAGTTTTGATTGCAGAGCAAGGCCTGCACACTGTTTTGAAAAGGTAACAGACATTTTTAAACTTACATCTGAGCAGAGAACAGTTTCTTCATCTTTTTTGTCTTTTGATACCTCCCACTTATTGGTAATTTTTGCTTAGATTCTAGTGATTATCACATAGTCATGAGTTGTTCATTTCTGTTCAGTATTCACATTATTTGACTACATGTCTTTGTATATTATTATGTTAGTCGCTCATTATAGGATAACCAGATAATCAGTCTGTTTATGGACCAGATTCAGTTCTTCCAACAATTGCAAACGGTGTCACATTTCATGAATGTCTTCAATGATTATGTTCCCAGATTATCCTATAATGTTAGATACATAGCAGTTAATCCTGACCTTCCCAATTCATTTACAAGTCAGTCTGACCTACTATAATTTCAAATTGTAAAATATTTACAAGTCCAAATCTTGTAGTATGGGTAGAACACCAAGAACAGCAAGTTTTGATGCAGTGCAACTTGACTAAAGTTTGAAAGGCCGAGGGTCAATGACAGATGAGTGGAACAACATAAAAAAACATGCAGATTAATAAGGAAGCCTTTTTCTCCTGAATGAGATGCACTTTTAGTTTTTCTTTTATTTTTTATTTTCAGTACTAAGGGGATCCCTCCTGCTCATCAGCCACTTTGCGTCTCTGCTGCTTGCATTGTGAAGAGGGGGGCTGAACGCACCCCAAGGAGACGCGGTCGCTCCTCCGAAACCCCATCTTAAACAGTGATACAGTGGGAAAGAAATATTTTTTTTTTTACCTCCACTTTGCTCGATCAACTGCTGGCTTGCTGCTGCTGCCGTGCCACGTGATCTGCATCTCGTGCGGTGCTTCGAACATTTAAAAGCCTGTACAGTAGCTGTCCTACTCTTTGTCTTTTATTTCCGTGGTTAAATCTTTTGGCACAAAGTCCTGTCTTGCGAGATGTGAGTTCTTGATATTTTTCAGTTAATAATTTAAAAACTGAATAAGAATCTGGAAGTCTAACAACATCACATTAAAGTTCGATAAATTCTGAAAAGAATGATGCCAAACAAATATATGTAGGTTTTAAAATAAGCCTGATTTAAAGTGTGACAAAAAACGTGAGACAAAAACATCATCGTTGCACTTTTAGGCTTAGGATTTTATATATATACTAGACAAAGAGCCCGTTTCGACAATGTAAGATGAAACGGGCACGAGTTTCTGTCAGCAGTGTATGAAGAACAAATGATAAGTAACGAAGAAGTTGTTTTGTAATGATTGTAGTCCGCTTTACTCATTACTGTACAGGCTTGTACTGTTAGTTGATGAATTTTCCAGGCCTACAGTATAATATTGAATGATGAATGTTCCAGTACAATATGGAATAGTAATAAGTATAAGCACCACAAACCTGATATAGGTGTATTGAATAAATGCGTAATTGAATCAGAATGCGTAATTAGGCCTCAAGCTGTAGTCGAAATTGCCTTTCAGGCCTCTAGAGCTTTAATCGAAGTCGCCTTTCTCTTTGAATTTTTGCGGCCGTAAATCCACCGCCTGCCGCGATGTTGGGGTTGGATGTCGGTCTTGTAAGGTTTTTCATGGCAGCTGCGCAGAAGGCGACTGCGCATTCGGTTTCGGACGTGCGCAGAAGGCGACTGTGCATTCGGCTTCGGACGGACGTGTTTGAGTGAGTGAGTGAGAGAGGAGGTAGGCGAATTATGTATTAAGATAAAGTAGATTTACTACAAAATAATACACAAACTATTGGAGCAAGTCGAACTGTGATGTTATCTGGAAATTCTGTGAAATCACATATTTTAAGAGTTGTGACTCCTGGAAGTGTAGTGTGAATCTGTTAATGTGTGATATGCGATAATCTTCTAGTGCAGTGGTTCCCCACCTTTTCTATGCTCTGAACTTATAGAAAATGATTTATGTTCGCACCCCATTACAAAAGTAATATCACATTTGAAGTTGAAGTCAAACTATTAATTTTTGAACCACAAATTGAACCACATATAGCACTGCAAGTGAACAAATTAAACTCAAAAAATAAACTTTTAACTCATTGCATAAAATTTAAATATAAATTGAGTAATTTACTTTTATAAATCTCAATAATCTCGTAAATGTGTCCCCCGTGGAGCTTAGACACTCATGAAGCACGAAGAGCAACAAGAAAATGACACACAATCAACGATTAAAGGCTTTGGGGGATTGGAGAGGCCCGTGATGCAATGGGCGCTTTTGCCCTGCTAAGCAACGAAAAACAGTCGACAATCTTTGTCCCCCAATAACACCTGCACTGCAGTTCAAAAGCAGATGCAACCACATACTTATAACTGTTGCATTACTGCCAGGACTAGATTGTAAGTAGCAGGTGTTGCATCCAATATAGTTCCCCTTGTCCAGGGCAAAAATGTCAAGCAAACCTCGCAATCAGTGACGATTCACGATCAGGGCTTGCACAGAAATCAATACCAGACCTCTCCCTTCTCTACGGATCATTGCAATGTCCTAATTCCGTTCTCTTCAAAAAGGTTATTTGTCTTTACAAATGCTCTGCCCGCAGTAAGGAACCTGCAAGAATGCATATTCACAGGTGACAATTGTGCATTCAATGCCTGATTCTTTTCATATTGTAAAACAGAAGCACCAACTAATAGATGACTTACAAATGATGGCCCCCTGCAAGAAACTGATTGCACCATGATGAAGTCTGACAAGGCACCTTGCTCAATTTTGCCAAATTGCACTGAAGCCGTCCTCTTTTCTCACACCCCATGAAGTGCCATATTGCACCCCCCTCTTAACTAACCCCTCTTCTAATGTGTACACCAATGAATAAAGACAGACAAGAGGACAAAGAAACTATAATGTATGGGGGCTCTCATTTTTTCAGTACTGTATGACTTTTAAAATCTTGTAGTCAGTTGCAAGCTTTTAAGATTTCCACATAAAGCGAGAATGCCAGCTTTACTGCACTTAAGATCCTAATTTTTTGCTTTAAAAGCAAAAGTAAATGAGCCAGCAAAACACATAAATCAAAGTTTTGCCACTCTATGTCTGCTCTTAAGACTCCTGATCAATACTAAAACACTAAAGTCACTATTGGTTGACTAGAACAGAAAAGTTAGTAAAGAAACAAAAAAACTCTCTCAACACAAGATGTAAGCAGAAAATAAATCTAGCGCTGACACACAGCTAAAAGCAAACCATTTCTCAGTAATCAATACAAAGATGTTTACATACCACAAAGCCATTTATTGCATCTAAAGCTAACATAAAAAAAAATGGAAGAGCTGACAAGTCATCCAAACACCACATAATTCTTTTGTTCGTCTCCCATAACCACATTAAACCATTTGGGGTTGTCAGGCAGCCAGAGCGAGACAATTGTAAAAAACAAGGAATGCCCACTGCTTGTGATTCAACTTCTCATACTAGAGGAAATGTACAGTTCAGTAGCACAACTTGTGAAGTTTGGTCAGTACCACAGTATTAATTGAGCATTAGCAATTACTAGAGAAATGAATAAATTTAGCAGGCATTCCAAATCAGATTCACAACTTGTACACTAACCATCACATCACCATACATAATATACATTTAAAAGATAGTTACAGTAAATGGGTCTTTTTTTATGGACAGTTTTAAAATATACATAATTTATCCTGAAGACATTAATTGATCTTTGCTCTTTACTCTGACTATAGATGATATATCTAAATTCAAAACAAATTTCAGAAACAGCAAACATTTTCAAGTATATAGTAAAGTCCTGGGACTAAAACCCATTCAGCATACTAACTCCCAGGGAAAGCCTTAAAACAAGCCTTGAGAAAGTTCAAACCAAGTTGCATCCTCTACATGGAATAAGAGCAAGAAGCAATTTGATGTCCTTACAGCAATAAAAAGTAGCAAACAAAGATAAAAAGTCACTGATTAAAGTAGTGTGTGTGACACAGCGTCAAATGAAGGAATGTGCAATAAAAGCAAGATTAAAGCAAATTGCCTCCAGTAGAGTGACTCACCTTCTCTTCAAACGGTACTTACTGGACTAAATAAGCCGAGACCAAAGATGTTTTATGTTGACTCATGCGGCAGTATGAGCACCCTGCAGCAGTAAGGTAGAAGTATTACTACAATTCTGAAGGTAGGGGTAAGGAGGGCTAACATCAGGGTAATTTCTCATTTAGAGGAGATCCAGTTGTTTTGTTGTCAAGGTCCACTGAAGCAATTTATTAACCATTACCTGTTATGGTAAATGCCTTGGAGGAATGATTTTAAATTAAACTGTCTTATGATATAGCAGCCAAGAGAAAGACCTTTACCTAAAGATTTGCTATTTAAAGCATTGAAATGCTGGAAATGCAAAATCACTTACTGGATAAAAAAAGGTGTTGATAGTCATTTTATTTTTATTTATTCATAAATAAGAAAACATGGTGTGGCAATGGTAAGTTCGGCTGCCTTACAGAGCTCAGTTACCAGTGTTCTCCTCGTGTGTTTTTTTTTTCATATCCCCAGAGATGTTGCTGCTAATGTAATTGGTGTAAATGAGCATGATGGAATGTTAGACAGTTCTGAGGAGGTTCCTGTCTTAAATGTGAGGCTGTGGGTCTACAAATTTGGTGGATGGATATATTCATATTAGTGTTATATAAAAAAAAGACATTTATGTGTGTTGCTCTTAGGAAAAAATGTTAAAGCCAAAAGATGAAGGGCTTTGTTTGTGACTGGGACGATAAGTGAAACTGTAAATAATTCTGTTATAGGTTATTGTTGATAGCTGTCTACAGGACATTGATGTTTACCTGTCTCGCAAAAGAGTTACCTGCTTTGAAGATCAAACTGCTCTGATTGGTATCTCATCAACTGACAGCAGTGTGGTAACAGATCTGCCTTCCTTTCTTTGAAAATGTTTTGTATTTGCTTGGTTTTGAAAATTAACGTGTTCTGGGGACATTAGTCTCTAATCAGCATACAGCGGTACATGTACTTTAAGATAATTGGCAATAATATTATTATTTAACCAATTGAAAATGTGCCTACACTATTGTTACACAAAGGCAATTGGTATGTACCATTGTTTAACCCATTGAAATGTTGAGCTAGGCAGAGATTGAAGCGTCTTATATACCTCTGGAAATAAAGTTATGTCTGGTTAGGTATTCCTAACTGCTGCCTGCTTCTTGTATGCGTGTGGCTACATCCTGTAGTAACAGTGGCTTGGCCAGGTTCCCCTAGGCCTGAGACTGGTAACACACACATGTTGCTTCATGTTTTTAGCTTTTTGAATAAATTTCGAGAAAAGCCAAGCAAAATGACACCTTTTATTGGCTTTTCTCTACATTCATAATGGCTAACACGGTACAACACCCTAGTACTATGAATAAATTTCGATATTAATGGGAGCATTCACCCATTGTGATATACTGTACTGCATGAATTTCACATAAAATGTATCAAGTCAAAATTCCACATAGATGTTTATGTTGCATGAATTACTATTAATCTGTATTTTTAACTTCAGAATGCTAATTTTTTCTATATTTTAATAATATATGTTTCAATAAACTTTCACTACAATTCTTTAAGATAAATGAAATTATACATATAACATACTGAGTAATTATGACAAATATTGAAAAGCATTAGATGTGTTTACACAGTACTATAAAGTTATACTTAGTATATTTACATAGTTTTTCACTTCATTTCCACTATCAAACAAAAATGAAGATGTATGTGGAAAAATATGACCCCTTTAAGGTGAAATGTTATTCATTTCCAAAACCAAAGATGAAATTCTTAAGTGAAAGACATTTTCCTTTATACTCACAAGAGGCAGGACTGGGTGATGTGTTTATCTATGGGTCTTCATGACAACACAAGGAGAAGCAGACTGTTAAGAGTGCTGTTATTGAAGTGTTGTTCTTGGACTCAGTTAGGATAGAATATAAAAACAAAATGGAAACATTGTGATCCACTGAGTAAAAAGGGCTATTGAAGCCATGTGAAGGAGTAGGTTGTGCTCATAAGGTAAGTAAGATGGAGTTTGGCCCTCAGTGGTTTTTGAAAGGGAAACAAATGGTAGCATAAACTTAATGACATATATTTTTTCAAGCAGGCAACACCCTAATTTCTTTTTAGATCTATGTTTGTTTAAGAAACAAACAAAAAAAAAGATTTAACATGAGATACACAGCTTGCAAACGGGATTCAAGAGGAGTGACATGCTATAAGGGCAGTACAACAGAAGTGAAGGCTTCACCCCACTTTTCAACTTCATTCTCTACAACTCACTCACTCGTGCTGCAGCCACCAAGCAAACACAGCACAAGACAGCTTCTTCCTGTTCTATCTTCCTGTTTATGTCGACTCACCAATCACACTGAACTGCAAATAACCCGGGGTAATATTTGTAACAATTATTACACACGGTTCACATACAAGTCTCTACACAGAGAAATTACCTTAAAGACAATAATTGAATGGCACAAAATCATATTTCTCTTTTCCTTTTGCAAGTACAAATTTGGAATGTTATATGTTTAAAATTTTTATGCTTATGCAGGTTTTACAATATTTTTTTAGCACAGCAGTACCAACAAATTAATTTTTTAAAAATCTCCATAAGAAGAAGAATTTCATCCGGTGCCAGTATTGACTAGTAGAAGAATTTCATCCATACAGTATAGTGTAGTATATTGCCCACCCCTAATATACTAAACACATGTCTGTCCCATTCAGTACCTAAATGTGAAAAGTTTGGGAGACACATTGTAAGTTCACATTGTTCTTTCTCCAGCCTGGTAGACTCAGAACAACCTGAAGCCTGGTAAGGAAGTACTCCTGCCGACCTGTCTCTTCTGTTCCCATGGCCACGTAATTTCCATCCGACAAAAGAGCAGCATTAGTTGAGACCAAGCGACAGTTAGGACACGGTGCTTTTTATGATGCATATTTCAAAACCTGCCAGGCTTTAAAGCCTATTTGAACTTAGGGATCAGTAACCTAACCTTCGAACAAGAATATTATATGGGGTAATGCCATTTGTGGCTTAGTTCTTTGAAGCCTATTGTGTTCTTTCATTCTGTACAAACACATACATGTATACGTATATATATAGATATATATAGTAACCACCCATACAATCAGATTGTGACACAGACTACGAATGCCGTGAATATATATATATATATATATATATATTGTGACGGATTGCCGGGGACCTTGCCCAGCCAGGAGGCTGATATACTGACTGGACCAGGGAAGCAAATGTGTACAGTACATTGCCTCCCCCTGGAGTGCTATGGCAGCCCCACTGGGTTACAGCGGCACCTCAGATTCCAGCACGACCCTGTAGGGTTCCATGGGTGCCACCATGGGGAGATGCAGAGCCCTACTTGGGGCTTCTGCCACACCTGGAAGTGATTCCGTACATCCCTAATGAGCCACCTGCAATACTTAAAAGGAGTCGCCTCACTTCACTTGGGAAGCCAGAGTCAGGAGGAAGAAGACAAAGCATGCCAGAGGAGGAGTGGAGGCAGAAAGAGGTAGAAAGAAGAAAAGACAGTGCTGTGTACTGTACACATTGTACTGTGCTGCTTGTGGGAATGGTTTGGGAAGTATTTGCACCGAAAATAAGGTGTGTTGTGCTTGAACTTGTGCCTGGTGTCTGCTTGTGTTGGGTTTGGGTGGCTGGGGTGCCCCCATGTGGTCAAAATATATACCCACATAAAAATCCAATCACTCAAAAACTTTCCAAAAGAGTGACAGAGAGGGAGAGAAGAATGATTTGGGTGTGAACCAACAAGAACCTTCTTTTATTTCAACGCACTGCTGCCAGGATAGAAACCTCCCTGTTATATTCGCACATTTTAAAATGTGTGTTTTTGTGTATTTGGTAATTTTCTAGGGTGTGATTTCTATTTCATTTTGACTTGAACTGACATATTTTATTTTTAATACCATCTTGTTCTCCTTTGATTACACTTCAAAATTTGAAAGCTGTGACCACGATTGTCACTTTGGTGACATCATTATCCCACAGTATAGTTACTGTATATTCTTTTCTAGGCCATAGTGCTGGGTTTGTTTTTCTGGATTAACATTGTTTTTCTTTTGACTTTTGATTACTGGTTGTCCGATTCTATTTTGCTTTTTTCTAGTTTTGATCCTTTGCCAGTCGTGACTACATTGTCTTTGTTAACCATCTCCTGGTTATCCTTTATTTCTCACAGTACTGCTCAGACATGTAGCATGTCTCAGAATACTCCCCACAACTCAAAAAGGGACCATACATGTTTGGAAAATGTATGAGTGAATGAAATTACAAAAACACTTTCTTCCTTATTTTTCGCCCTGTAAAGAAATAGTTTACCACATTAATCTTGATTTATATGTAATGAACTGGATATTAATGGTATCTTAATTGAAAGAATTCATTTGGAATAAGCTTAAGAGACAGAAATAATATTTATGCTAAATTCAGTGAATAGGTTGACTCATTACAATTACTAATAGAGTTCTCTCATTTGATTAGAGGTATACAGGTGCTTCAAAGAGCAACTCGATTATATTATTTAATTACTTCTGCTTAGGGGTATAAACACAGCAGTTAGAATAATGCAGTCACAAACTGTATAACGTACAGTATACTTTCCAACCTAGTTCAACTGCTGTTAAACTAAATAATTACATTTTTCTTCTGAAAAGAAAATGACAAAGCCTGTCCTTTGATGGTTCTAAACAGCTTTTCAAACAAACTGCTGTCAGCACTCTTATAATGAACAGTTTTACTGATCCCTGAATGACATGCAAACACATCTGACTCTATTTTCTTAAAATGATAATGTTAATGTCACATTCCACATTTTCATTTTGTCTGTTACCAGCTGCCACTGTACTTAAGAATACATTAGTGACATGGAGTATAATTGCCCCAGAGGGGAAGCCCCTGGCCTTCTCATTAGTGGAAAGCTTACAGTGTCCTGGAACATCGAGAGCAGTCGGCTACACTCTTGTCATTATATAACCTCTGGATTAGAGAGTGATCTGAGCCATAATAATGTTGTTCATGATTGAGGTCATCTGTATAAAAGCAGCCAGAAAACGAGGGTTAGCCACTCTCTTCCCAATTCATTACTTTCTTGAGAGGACTTTAGTGACAACATGATTGAATTTTCATTAAGTGAGAATCTACCAAAGGCCATGATAATTAAGTTTCACTGTAAGTGAAGTTAAATGGAAGATGGACAGTGAAGGCCGAAAAAATGCAAGAATTAGTTGGCGTAATACCACAAAGAGGTAGTATTAAACAGTTTCTGGTGCATTCTTCATGTCACACTCAAGGACAACTTCACACAGAAATGACCATGTTGATGTCACTTACACCAATATGGATGCAAAGAAAAATTTGAGATGATATTTGAAATAAAAACTGAAACTGAGAGGTAGGAAGTCAGTTTGAGATCAATTTGGGACTACATATCTTGTCAAGCTTGAGTCACAAAGTTGCACAGGAGACTGCAAAAGGGATCAGGTTTCCAAAGTAAAAAATCTTTATTGCTGAAATGGTAGGTACAAACACAAGATCTTATTCAGAAGTGGGTTTGTCACCAGCAGAAAAGCACACAGGCTGCATCTGTCAAACATGGCAACCCAGCTCCCCTCTCCAGGTCAAAAGAACACAAAGTCCTCCTCATCAAGCGGGTTCAACAATGCAGATTTTCTTCCAGGCGACAGACAAGTGTGGCCAAGCTTTTTATTTGCATCAATATTTGAGAGGGCATGAGAGTCTGCATATCCTGATTATGTGGGCTTTGTGACACCCTGAGGTCAGAGCTGGCTCAAGGCATAAGCAATCAAGTGGCTAGGACTCTGTAGTCACCAGGAGGCCACCATCTGATCAGCTTGTCATGGAAAATGGGAAAGATGAGGAAAGGAAAGTTGACAAATGACAACCAGCCTCTGGAGTTGGTGAGAGTCCTAGCATGCTGACCAACCTATGGGTAGCATTCAGAACCTGGGTTACGATTGTTAGAATGATGCCCAGTAATCAAATTTTTCCTATTATGTTTGTTCACTTTGTGCCATGGCATATGGCATTAAGGTTTAGTTAGGAGAATGCACTGATACAGCACATTGCCGCACCCACCACACGACAAACCAACTCAGGATCCAGATTAGGACATGAGTGAAGCCATGCAATGGGTGACACCTCAGCACCACACTAGTTCAGATGGAGTGGAACCAGTGTGAGGTTTTTTTATGGTGGCTGGAGTGCCAATTAACAATGACTTTAATGAAGTTATACTGCACTTCTTAACTTTGTAACAGGTCATTTGAACAAATGGTTCATTATCAATCTTAGAGTCAGTATCAGACACTAATTTGCACAGTAGAACACCACAGACTGTGCAAGGGGGACAGGATAAGCAGTTACAATTACTATTAACCACAGTCTAAGATTTACTTTCACTGGGATCTACAGTATTATAGACTGCAGTGTTGTGTTTCTTTCTTTCCTCCTTTTAGCTTAAGATATTCATAGGTTACTGAATTGAATGTATCTAATGTAGCAATGCCATGGTGTTCACCACATATTGGAAACCAAAGTTATGTCAGTGGTCAGAGCCACAGACCCAACCACAGATCCTGGTGGCTGTGGTTTATGTTTGCGGTCCACACCACAGACCACTTAATGCTATTAATCTTTTTCCTTGAACAGCTTTTGATATTTTTAAATAGCAATTTCAAAAAATTTCCTTACCTTTGTATTTAGGACAACAGCGGCCCTAAACTTATATTGCAAATAAATTGTCTACCACGTACTGTAGGCATGCCAGTCAACTGGAGACATGACTTTCAGTGGCTTTGCAAGATGGATTAAAAACGAGTCCAGCAAGCCAAAGGCTGCTAGTTGAACAGCTCTGCTATAAATTCTCAATTTAATTTTACCACCCTGCTTTATAAGTTATAGTTACTTTGTAATTTACAGACAGAAATTTATGTTTACTCCATCATCATCACCTATACAATAAATTAAATAACTACATGTAATTCAAATCATTAATAAAAATAACTGCACAGTAGCACACCGGATAGCACTTTTACCTGGAAACTAAGTTAGGATCCTGCACCACTCAGTATCATTTGGATTTTACTTCCCATGTCAGGGCCTTTTAATTTGGGTGCTCAGACTTTCCTACCACATTAAGCTGATTTGTGACTTCAGATTGGCCCATTTTGAGGAAGTGTAGGTGGGAGCAGATTTGGGTGCAGTGATAGGCTGGCATGCTGTATAGGATTGGCTCCTATCTCGTGAGATCCTGCTAGGTCCCTGCTGTTGGCTATAGCTCCCTGTTACCCTTGAACTGGAATGAGTAAATTAATTGATGTATGGAATTATAAAGACACAAATATATAAAGACATGCACTGTATATAAAACTCATAGTTTCCTTTATCTGTTGAATTACATTGGACATTTTTGTTATGAAAAGTGTTTCTATCAAGTTCACTTCTCACAACAATGCTTGGCATGTTTTAAAGGCCCATTTTTGGCTGTTAAAATTTTAAACGATGTAACTCTGTAAAATGAGAAATTCAAATCCAAATCTGAATGCAGCATTTTACAAAGTCATGTCTCAAATAGGACTATGTCAGTTCAAGACTCCTAAGTGAATTTTATTTTGTGAAATTTTAGATTGGTTTAATTCTGATTAGAAACTAAATTGAGAGGAAATAAGAAGAAAAATACGGAATGCACTCATGTAAAAATGTTTCTATTTTGTACATTACATTTTCTAAAAAATACACAAAATAATTAATTTTAGTATTACTGATTAGTAAACTACGCAATAAGCACACAACTGTTCTATTCAATTTTCTTTTTAATTAAACTGGATAATTGTTTTAGAAATTGGACCCTGCAAAAAGTCAAATCTAAGCAAGTGAAAAGTTTTTATATCCAGCCATTAAATCTTGTTCTCCTTATTGTAAGAAATTTGCATTTTAGATTATATAGTTTATTCTAAGAAATCTGAACCAGTAAATTTTGCTAAATCCACTGGCAGATTGTTTTCTTAAATAAAAGTGAAACATCTCCTGTTTGAAGTTTTTATTTTTTTCTTGTTTTTGCATATGTATGTTTCTGCTGTGGATGAGTCAAGATTTTGTGACGGATGGCCGGGGCCCATGCCCGGATGGGACGTCTCTTCTGTGTATGTGCCAGGGGAGTAAGCATGGGCTACACAGTACCTCCCCCGGACCACTTGGTGGCAGCCCCCCTGGGTGACTGTGGTACCTCAGATACCCGCAGGGCTCCATGGGAGATGGAGTTCTCCACAGCCCTGTTGGGATCTGGGGTGGCCACCAGGGGGTACTGCAGCTGGGACTCCTGAGCCCTTAGGGGCAGTGTTTTCACCACATCCGGAAGTGCAGCCAGAACTCAGCAATCAAGCATCTGGAGCACTTCCGGGTGAACTATAAAAGGGGCCCACAGCCACCACTCCGAGAGCCTGAGTCGGGAGGAGGAGGACAACGCTTGCCGGGAGGAGTGGTGGTGGAGACCAGTGTGTTTTGTGTAGTGCTTGAGGTGTTTTTGGGACTGTGTACTGCCTGTGGGACACGGGGAAGACATGCCCGCAGGTGAAGAAAAATAAAAGCTTATTTGGTTTTTATATGTGCCTCCGGTGTCACTCTGTGTTGGGTTGGCACCTATATAGTGCCTTTGTTACAATTTCCATTGGGTAAACTCAATATCATAAACTTTGTTTTTTGTTTCTCTTACTACTGCAAGAGAAGAAACTGAAAACTGATTAACTCAGTGAACAAATATCCATCTTATCCCTTTAGCATGAACATTCAATAACAAATGGCACAGCAGGTCATTCAACTTCATTCAAAACGTTTTTACTTTAAACAGTACATAAAACTGTACTGTTGTTGTTATAAATTATTTTTAAAAATCACTTGAATATTATGAACTAACAATCCCTTTTTCTTTTTAGCAAAAAACACACAATCAAATAGACTCATCAATTTTTTCTCTTTACTATGAAAATTGAACACAGTGGCTCTTTCAGTAAATCTAGTTTTATGCCTTTTTCTCTTGCCAGATATCAGCATATGTTTAGAAAGTGAAATTAATCACTGGACAAGTGTACTGAATTAGGCAAGCAAAAACTGTGCCAGCCAGTGAAACTGGAACATTTTTTTCTGGTGACATTAGACACTAATTTGAAAAAACACAAAGAGAAATAGCATTCTGTCTAAACCTGATGAATATTTTCAGGCAGACAACCATTGAGTATGCCTGCTTATCCTGGCATGTGTTACAAAGGTTTTAAACTCATACTTTTTAAAAAATTAATTAAAGAAATTAAAAGTGAGGAAGAAATCACACTACTGGACATGAACGGAAGAAATTGCCTTATAGAAATGTGAAGCCCAAAAGCATCTTTTCCATTTTTCTGAGCTCGGAAGATGCTGTTCATCTTCTGAAAACAGAATCACAGTACTTTACAAAATAGCACAGAATAGCAGGTGGGCATCGATCACACTGAATCTGACTTAAGGGTTCCTGATGACAGAACTGTCTTCACCTGTTAGCCTTACACAAAAAAAAGCTACCAAGTTTAAATGCGATGACCAGGAGAGGAAACATAACCAAGCAGAAAGTCAAAACCAAAGATCAATCCTATTGAATGTTAATACCCAAATTAGGGTAATACGCCCAAGAATTTTATAAGAGTAATGGAAGCAAAAGTCAAGAACTGAGAAATTTTAATAGCACAACTAACACACACAAAGACAGATTTTTTTCAGACAGTGATAAATTCCACATGCTGATTCTTAAGTGGTGTGCTGAAGATGTCAACACATGTAACTTCCACAACTGCATATCACACCACCTTTACAATAGTGTCATGACACGGCAGTGGTGATACAAAATAGCAGTGCCCAAGAAAAATGGTGATGAAAACAACACAAAATATTTTCTAGTAACTGAAAACAATCTCCATAATACAAATAAATACATAAGTCAGATTTAGCACATGAAAAACTCATAATGAGAATTAACCATTAATAAAAAAGGCCTAAGCTAGCATACAAAAAAGTGAAATACAGTATACAGAATTACAACATCACCAGATGGCGTTGGCTTAATATATTTATACATTTCAATTTACTCATATGAATAGAAGATTAAAAAATATCTGTAAAAGAATGTATTAATAGGTGTGTATACAAACTGCATCTTATTCACATGTTTAATAAATAAGGAATAAAAAAATTGTAAAAGTGAATTCCACAGTGAATTATAACATTTTGCCTATTAAGCATTCCTGTTCCATGATATTTTGTGTTTTATCAACATTATATTCATTTAGTGAGGTTTTTAGGACAGAGAATCCCCTAAAATAGAGTTGCCAGATTAGAAAATTAGAAATATGGAACACTCTTAAAATCTCTCTTTATATTACTATATATATAAATTTATACACGCCCCCTACACACCCAGACCAATATATTATATAAAAGCAGAGACATAAGTTAAAAAATAATGCAAGGATTTTAATGGGTTATGAGGTTAACAAAAGTAAAATCATTTGAAAATTGTTTAACAAAAGCTAAAAAAATTCTGTATAAGTGAAATCATTTGAAAATATTTATTTAATACAGACAACAGAGAAATATTATTATTACAGTGATCCCTCGCTATATCGCGCTTCGCCTTTCGCGGCTTCACTCCATCGCGGATTTTATATGTAAGCATATTTAAATATATATCGCGGATTTTTTGCTGGTTCGCGGATTTCTGCGGACAATGGGTCTTTTAATTTCTGGTACATGCTTCCTCAGTTGGTTTGCCCAGTTGATTTCATACAAGGGACGCTATTGGCAGATGGCTGAGAAGCTACCCAACCTAATTTTCTCTGTCTCTCTTGTGCTGACTTTCTCTGATCCTGATGTAGGGGGTGTGAGCAGGGGGGCTGTTCGCACACCTAGACGATACGGACGCTCGTCTAAAAATGCTGAAAGATTATCTTCACGTTGCTATCTTTTGTGCAGCTGCTTCCTGAAACGACATGCTGCAAGGTGCTTCGCATACTTAAAAGCTCAAAGGGCATGTATTGATTTTTGATTGAAAAACAAACTCTGTCTCTCTCTCTCTTTGTCTGCTCCTGACGGAGGGGGTGTGAGCTGCCGCCTTCAACAGCTTTGTGCCGTGGTGCTTCGCATACTTAAAAGCAAACAGCCCTATTGATTTGTTTGCTTTCCTCTATCTATGTGACATTCTGTGCTCCTGACAAGCACTCCTTTGAAGAGGAAGATATGTTTGCATTCTTTTAATTGTGAGACTGAACTGTCATCTCTGTCTTGTCATGGAGCACAGTTTAAACTTTTGAAAAAGAGACAAATGTTTGTTTGCAGTGTTTGAATAACGTTCCTGTCTCTTTACAACCTCCTGTGTTTCTGCGCAAATCTGTGACCCAAGCATGACAATATAAAAATAACCATATAAACATATGGTTTCTACTTCACGGATTTTCTTATTTCGCGGGTGGCTCTGGAACGCAACCCCCGCGATGGAGGAGGGATTACTGTATTTAATACAGGCAGTTAGAAAAAAAGTGGGCCATGGCAAGTAGTAACAACTCACTTTGTTGACCCTGTATGTTGCAATGCTGATACAGAACTGTACAGCAACTCGGCTGGAGAGCAAAACGGTAACAGTGTCGCTGTCCTCAGCCGAACATAGCAACTGAACAAGTTGCAAACAGGCAGCAAACATTAGTTTTCTTGTTACATTTAGGTTATTTTCATCAAGAGAATCTGAGAAAAGAAAGTATAATTACTTATAAAGTTACAACTAAGTACCATAAGAAGGTAGTAAAAATATATTTTTATTACGAAATTTGAAAATGAACTAAATACGGGACATTTGGGTGTCCCTGAAAGGTCAGTACGGGACAGGGAACAAAATGATTAAATATTGGACATGTCCCATATATAAGGGATGTCTGGCAACCCTACCCTAAAGTGCATTTCACTACCACTTGGCAGAAAAACAAAGTCCAATGGAAGAGAATGAAGATCCTGGCTCACCTTTAAAGTCCTTTAAACTGAGAACATAATATCAAAAAGCATTCCATTTCCATAACTATCTAAAAATGAACATTTTTGGACACTTCTTTGATCCACTGAGGGTTTCTTACAGCACTGGCTGCTGTTATTTTAAGCAGAAAGCCACTGATGTCATGCACTGCACTGCTGGCGCTCACATCATAGCAAAGCACCCTGATCATGAAACCAAATGGCAATGTCTAGGTACAATAGGAGCAAAAAATGGTGTCCAAAAAAAGCTATAATAATAGAATATTTAAATGTCATCAAACCAAACATTTAAAAAAATAATAATAAGGGCAAATACATCCCTGAAAAATAATTCATATTTATAAGAGCAATGTGACTCCTTTTCTTGGTTTGCAAAATCAGTATTTTCTCCTAGTCACTGAACGTAATTCAATCTGCATTCTTTATCAGGCTTGAATTTCTGCACGGGACTGCAGGAATCGAGCCTATTATATAAAAATCCCTCATGGTTTAACTTAACTTCCAAAGCAAAAAAAAGGCTTTCATTTTTGCCACTTTTAATTCATTATGGACTTAATTCAGAAGTAAAAATACATGATTAATGCTCACTTTGAGAGTGCCATCTGCTATGAGTTGAATTGCTTCAACTTGTATCATGCATTTGCATGAAGGAGCTGAAATGATGGAGAAATTAATTGGTTTTAAATTCGGCACCATGTATAGCCTTGATAAATGAATAGACAGCAACCATCCATCCATCTATTCAAATTCTGACTGGCTTATCCACTTCAGGGTTGTGGGGCAAGAGCCCATCTTGCATGGGGTGCCATGTTCACAAACATCCACGCTTACTCATATTGAGCCATCAGATAATCTAATCTGCTCTGCCTTTGGGATGTAGGAGGAAAACTAAAGCATCTGTGAGGAAACTCCCAATAGGCTGTTCAAACTATGGCTGTAGCATGAAGGAATCAAGGCAAACTTTAAATCAAATGAATATCTCTGTACTCTACTTCAGATGTTAATTCCAAAATAAAATACATTTAGTTAGTGTTTCAAAACTTTCACATTGACCAAATATTTGTGTGATTTGGCTAATATCGCTCTGAAGTGCGATGCCCACCTCTCCAGCGATATAACATGTCATGTGCAAACACAAATAAATAATCGAGGAAATAAACAGTTAGCTGGGCTGCTAAAGTAGGATATTACATCACTAAAACAAATCAGAAAACATTAAATTTGTGTTGATCATTCATTAATATAAAAAGTAAAACTGGACAAACGTGCAGAAAACACATATGATGCATATTTGAATAGTATGCGCGAAAACAGGATGCAATTTTCAGTTAGACGTTGTTACTATAATTAGTGGATATTTCTAGATTAGCAATAATAAGTTTGATCATTAATGTGAGGCACCTTAAAAACAACACAACAACAGCAGTTTTACAGGCGTTATCAATCTTCCATTGATAAGACTGAGTTTACAAAGATAGCCTTAAAGTTAGGACAACTACAAAAAAGGAAAGGAAGATAAAAAATTTAAGAGACGTTTGTTGGTGATATTTTTAATTTGACTTATAAATTAACT
Source organism: Erpetoichthys calabaricus (assembly GCF_900747795.2). Lineage (NCBI taxonomy): Eukaryota > Metazoa > Chordata > Cladistia > Polypteriformes > Polypteridae > Erpetoichthys > Erpetoichthys calabaricus. Next base: position 118,375,333 of record NC_041400.2, on the reverse strand, counting down.
ATTATTAATATGTAAGTGTCTTTAAGCAGATATTATCTTCATAAACTGTAATGATGCAAACATACATCTCAAAAGTGCAAGCGTCACACACCTGACAAAATTATTTTTCAGTAAACCTGACTGTAAAGTGTATTGTTACAAGAAAATGTAACTGAATAAACTTGGTACATGCAAAGGCTAAGCTAAACCAAGTAGTCCATGATGACCATATCATACTTTATAAACTCCATTTTGAAATACTCCCCAGGCCAGTAAAATAATTCAGCTTGTTGTTGTGCTGGTGAAATCCTCCCTTAGCTGAACATGAAATTCACAGGAATGAAAACTCTTTGTCTGAACACTTCATCCACTACTTGCTTATTTAGGTTGCTTAAGCTGCCATTTTTTGTTTCACTTTTGCTTTCTCCAGCATAGAGTTGCACTGTATACTGTGTACTGTACAAGTACTGAAAACCCCAAAATTTAAAAAGGTACAGTAGTAGCATTTTGTCATTTGCAGTACTGGAAGTAAAAAAAGCTTTCCAGGTAAGCCTCTCTCCTGCTCCTGTGCTTAGAAGTTCCAAAGACTTCAAGAAACCACAAACGTTGACACGATTGAGACCTTATGGGCCATAAAAATGTGCAGTGCACCAAAAAGGTTGGAGTAAAACAGGGGTGTGGTTTGAATTTATCTATTATTTGTATCAGAACTGTATTGTTAACAGAACAGAGGTCTGAAAGCTGATATTGATGCGGACGTCCACATTTTAGTATGGATCCAGGAGTAGTCCAGCATTAGCACAGGCCTAATATTCAATAGCTTTTCTCTTACTTACAGTAAAAACATTTCAAAAACAATTATAACTGGAACAACTGTATATCCTCACTATTCTACTAAGAAAAACCTCTCACATGCAGATATATTCTGCAATTTCTTGAACTGTTTGCTAACTTCAACTACATTCTCATGGTACTTAATGGCAATTTAATGTTAACCTCTTTTGGCATTACAAAAGCATCAAATTGAATTGGTCATAATATGTTTTCAGCATCTCTGCCAATTGCTTTTATGCACCTTTATCCATCCATCCATTTTCCAACCCACTGAATCCGAACACAGGGTCACGGGGGTCTGCTGGAGCCAATCCCAGCCAACACAGGGCACAAGGCAGGAAACAATCCTGGGCAGGGTGCCAATCCACCGCAGGACACACACAAACACACCCACACACCAAGCACACACTAGGGCCAATGTAGAATCACCAATCCACCTAACCTGCATGTCTTTGGACTGTGGGAGGAAACCGGAGTGCCCGGAGGAAACCCACGCAGACACGGGGAGAACATGCAAACTCCACGCAGGGAGAACCTGGGAAGCGAACCCAGGTCCCCAGATCACCCAACTGCGAGGCAGCAGCGCTACCCACTGCGCCACCGTGCCGCCCATGCACCTTTATGTTTTATCCAATTAAAAGTACCATAAATGCATTTCTTACATTATTCTTTATATTTAAATGGATCAGAAAACATTAATTCAACATGTTTTTTGAACTTGCCTGCATTCAAGTTATTTTACTGGTAATCTTTCCATCTGTCTTTCAGGATGTGTGGAGCTATTCAATCTGCTATTTAAAATCCCAATATTCTTTTTTTTCTTATTCTATTCATTTTAATGACTACAAGCTCAAAAACTTTGTATTAGTGAAATAAAGTTCAGTATTGTGTACCATTAAAATGTGTATTATTAACTAAAGAGTTCCCAAGCACAAAGAGCTCCAAAAATCCTCAAAATGCCCACTAGACCCCAGCTAGTCAGGAAAAGAACAAAGTGGTGTCTTTATAAATAAAGAGATTTATTGCTATAAAAATGCTCTGAAGACAGTGAAGCACAGCAGGGGGTGTCTGAAAAGGCAAATCAATCCCAGGCAAACAAGTTCCAATCACAAATACAGAATACAAAGTCAAAAACAGAGCATAAGGTCAAAAATATCCAGTAAATGTCACAAAGCACAGAGAAATCAAAAAAAGGCGCTCACCAATGTCACTGCATACACAATGAATGCCAAATTTTCCCCATGGGACAAATATCTATCTATCTATCTATCTATCTATCTATCTATCTATCTATCTATCTATCTATCTATCTATCTATGAACTACAAGAGACTGTTGATTTTCCCATGTTGTGATAGGCAGGTGGCCCTGCCTCTTGGTGAAATCACCCACAAAAACACAGGGAACATAGCAAAATATACCTGGACACATACAAAACATTATAGCCCACGCTGTTAACATAAAAATGAATAAAATAGACATTAGTACAGCATTTGAACCTCAGGTTTCAGGGGATACCCTGGCTGAAACACAAAACTGTGGTGTCATCAGCAAATTTCAAGATGTGATTTGTACATATTTGAATGAGCAAAATAGGTTAAAAGCGTGTACAGTCTGGTACTGAGATGGCAGTCTTGGAATACTTTACTGTTTAAAATAAATCTGTTTTGATAAGGCTTCATTGCCTATTCTAATCAACAGTGGAGTGTTCAGAAAGAATCAAGCTATGAGCTTACACTGATTAGCTACAACATTAAAACCACCTGCCTAATAACACATGTCACACACATGCGATTAGGAGGAAGCTGACTGGACCAATTAATTATCTGCCAGGAGAGGGGGGTCGGGGTGTGCTAAACCTTGTTCTGTTATCTCTGCAGACCAAATATGGAAAGACCTGCCTGATTTAACAACATCACTTCCGGTTCCAGCTCCAAGAATGACGTCACTTCTGGTTCCGGTGCCAAGAAAGGTGTCACTTCCGGCAGCAAGAATGACGTCACGTCCGGTTCTGGTGCCAAGAAAGACACCACGTCCGGTTTCCGGCCTCAAATGACATCACTTCCGGCCTCACCATTTAAAACTGCCATCTTCTCCACCACCAGATCAGTTAAATTTGGAACTGAACCCATGCATATCAGTGCTTATTTCAAAACTCTTTTTGCAGCCAGGGACAATATAGAGGTGGCTGCCCCAAACCTTTCCAGTGTGTTGAGATTCCTTCTTTTACACACCAAAACATCTCTTACCTATTGAGGCCTGGACTCTACAAGACCTCTGAACGTGTCCTGAGGTATCTGGCACCAAGATGTTAGCACCAGATTCTTTAGACTCGTAAGTTGAGAGGTGGGGCCTCCGTGGATCAGACTTGTTTTACCAGTACAACTCACAGATTATTCGATTGGATTGAGATCTGGGGAAACTGGGAGCCAATTCAACACCTGGAACTCTTTGTCATGTTTCCTAAAACATTCCAGAACAATTTTTGATGTGTTATCCTGCTGAAAGGGGCCACTGCCAATAGAGAATACAGATGCTACGAAGGGACGTGCATGGTCTGCAACAAAAGTTAGGTACATATCAAAGTAACATGAATGCCAGGACCCAATATTTCCCAGCAGAACATTACTCAGAGCAATGCCTCCAATAGCTTTCCTTCTTCCCATAGTGCACCCTGCTGCTATCTTTTCCTGAGGTAAATGATGCACACACACCTGGCAGTTCACATGATCTTAAAAAAAAATGTGGTTCATCCAACCAGGCTACCTTCTTCCACTGCTCCATGGTCAAGTTCTGACAATCACATGCCCAATGTAGGTGCTTATGGTGGTGGTCAGGGGTCCGCACGGGCACCACAGACGCTGTAAATGCATTGTGTGTTCTGACACCTGTTTTTTTACATGGCCAGCATTATGTTTTTCAACAATTTGTGCAACAGTACCTGTTCTGGTTTGCTCACCATGGGCATCAATGATCCTTGGGCACCCATGAACCCATTGCTGGTTGTCCTTCTTAAACCACTGAACCACTTTTAGTAGGTTCTAACCATTGCATACTGAGAACACTCCACAAGACCCACTGTTTTGGAGATGCTCTGATCCAGTCATCTAGCCATAACATCTTGGCCCTTATCAGAGTCACTCAGATCATTATGCTTGCCACATCACCTTCAAAAACTGACTATTCAATTGCTGCCTAAAATATCCCACCCCTTGACAGATGCCATTGTAACGAGATAATCAATATTATTCACTTCACCTATAGGTGGTTTTAATGTTGTGGCTGATCGTTAAATGCCACACAAGTCCAGATCTCTAAGTTTCACAACCAGTGTATAGGAAAGGACTTTGCTGAAGACTGAGCTGGTTCAAAAAACAGTATCCTGCTACAGGTGTCTCATCTGTTAAGATTTCAAAATGTAATGTTTAGAGATTCAAATTCACTAACATGATGCAAAAAATTGCATTGGTCTAGGAAGCTTTGAATAGAGTGTCTAACATCATACCACATTCTAGTTCTCTGATATGGTATCTTGTGTGAACCTTCTGCAAATAACCACTTTCAAGATTACATCTTGCCTGAAGAAGGGGCCTGAGTTGCCTCGAAAGCTTGCATATTGTAATCTTTCTAGTTAGCCAATAAAAGGTGTCATTTTGCTTGGCTTTTCTCTACATTCATAATGGCTAACATGGTACAACACCCTAGTACTAAAGAAATCAATATGCTACACTGAGAACCATTTATAGAATATATTTTAAAAGATGTATAAGGTCATATTTCTTATACCTGCTCTGCATTCACAAAATTCTAATCTATGAAATTTTGACCAATTTTTATTATATTGCATGCTGCTTACTTACAAATTTTGAACACATTAGATTATCACGGTAGAAACAGCTTAGTGTTTGGGTTGTATAAAGCTTTTGATGGTTGTGTTCATGTGATTCAGTATCTCCCTGGTCTCTCTGTGATATCTACTTGATCCACTTCTAATCTTGAAATTAGTCACAGGGAAGGAGAGAAAAGCCTAAGAGCAACAAGTAAAAAGGAAGAAACCACCACAGTTTGGATTCTAGTGGAGTGTGCATGAGCTTTGGTAGGGAAAATTTTAAAGGGCTGAATGTTTAATTCCAAAGATGCCTATGCATTATATATATATATATATATATATATATATATATATATATGGTTGAAATAGTTTACTGTCAAATAATGCAAAGAGTACGCAACACGTGTTTCACCCTAATTCTGGGCTCATCAGGCGTACACACTCACTGCACTCCCTTACGGGAATCGAACCTCGGACGTCAGCGCTAAAGGCGAAGCCCCTAACGTTGCGCCACGGCATGTGGTTCGTTCATTTGACAGCATGTAGATCGGGGTAATTACATTCACGGCATTCGTAGTCTGAATCACAATCTGATTGTATGGGTGGTTACCTACCAGGTAACGCTTGTGGTTGGTCAGCAAGTCGGCTAACATCCGCCACGTGCTGTCTTTCAGTTGTGAGAAGCAGATCATAGAATGGTTGAAATAGTTTACCATTATTTGACAGTAAACTATTTTGACCATTCAATGATCTGCTTCTCGCAACTGAAAGAGGGCACGTGGCGGATGTTAGCCGACTTGCTCACCAACCACAAGCGTTACCTGGTAGGTAACCACCCATACAATCAGATTGTGATTCAGACTACGAATACCGTGAATATATATATACACTGTGAAACAGGACAGTGAGGAGGGCCCAGCCTGGCTCCCGACTCTTGACGTCATGCTTCCCAAACCCCTCAGCCCACAGCTTCTGTCTCAGATTAGCGTGAATATATCACTCCTGCAAGTGAAGTATGATTTTTAGTGCGATGAGAGTAATCGCAAAATGAACCAGAATGGTCAAGCAAATTCTAGAAAAAAACCTGATCTAAATCCATTAAGTAGTTCTCTCATGATAAGCGGACAGACATACAGTCAGACACACAGACAGACTTTATATATATAGATACTGTATATACACTACATAGAGCCAAAACAAAAATTGACCACCGCCCTCATACCAGAAAGTTGCCTTGTATGCTATCCATGCACTGTAACAGGCTGACACATTCAAAGCAGTTATACTTTAGCTCACTTATTCCTTGGTAATGAAATTCAGTGCTTCTGATATACAGTAATTGCAAATATGATGGGATCTGCCTTTAGTACTTAAATCAGCTTCTAATGCATCCGGGATTGAACCTTGCATGTTGTGCTCTTATCCCACTCATATATCTGGCATATACTGTAGTCTAACTAACTCGCTGAGCTGAAGAAAAAGTTTTCAGTAACACTTTAGTTTAGGTACTGCAAAAGTGCATCTATTACTGATTTACTATTATGTAACAAGACCTTAATATACACGTCTTTGGGTCTTCGTAACATTTACAAAGCATCAGTAAATTGTTGATTCATCTCTGAAATGTGACCTTCTGACAAAACTTCACTTTGGAGTGGTCTGAGGTGACTTAACTGATACACATTTCTCTTGATATTGCATATTTAGTATAAGACCTGTGAATCCTTCATATTAACAAGTCATTTTACCATTACCTCAATATACCACACTGCACAGAGATGAATAACCAATCTACTGATGTTTTATAAGTGTTATGAAGACCAAAAGAAGCTTTTGTTAAGGCTTTGTTACATAATAGTAAATGAGTAACTATAATGTTACCAAAGTTTTCAAGCAACAAGAGTTATAATTATTATCCATGATGGCAGTGGTATCCCTGGACTGCTTCAATTCACTATGCTCACCAAAGGGAACCTCTTTATTTTTTCCTTTTTGTTTGTATTCACTTATACACCTTTTATCAGTTATCTTTAATACAGAGAAGCATTATGGTCCTAGAGGTGTATTTTGTAAAAGCAGAGTAGCAGGAAAGGTTCTTAGATTTCACACATTCCTGACCATGACACACTAACTTTGATATGCCCAGGACAAAGACAGCCATCACAGACTGGCCATTGACAGAACAATCAGTGAAACTTAATGGCTTTAAAAGAAAAAAAAAAAGGTTATTGACTTTCAGCCCCTTCAATGTTTCTGTGGGTTTTTCATCAGGTACTCTTGTTTCAGCCTACACCCAGACAGGAGAATGGTTGTTTGATTGAAGGGGGAATCTAAACTGGTCTGATGTGAATAAAAATTCTGTGCAATGAACAAGTGCCATCTCTAGGTTAAGTTCCTGTTTTGGACGGGCCCTAGATCTCTGCAGCCCTAAAATATTTGGTCCAGCATATTGACCAATGGGTGGTTTCATTATTTTCCCAACTACGGCAAGGCAAAGCTGCAAATTAAAGCTATCTCCAGGGTTGCTGCTTTACAAGAACACTTTTCTTATAAAAGGATGGAGCTTGAAACTTGAAGTTTGACATACAATCAAATAAACTAGGTTTTGAGAGGACTGATGATGCTAAAATTTTTATTGAGGTTTACAAAACCTTAAAACACCTGACAAAGGATGCAATTTGTTATTACAAATGAGAAATGACAATCAAACAGAGAGAAACTCTACCTACAAGTGTATAGCCTACACTGTGTTACTACCGTGGTCGAAAGGCAGCTCTGAAATAACACCAAGAACAGCTGACACCACCATTGTCTAACAGGGGCAATGACAGAGCAGCATGCCAGAGAGTGCAAACCCCGAGGTGACCTTATCATCAGTGATCCATCTTCTACATTCTACCAAGTGCACTCCTGCTTACTAAGTTTAAGCAGCTGCTCAAGACCTGGAATGTGTGAAACAGAATTATATTTTTTATGAAGATCACCGTTTCGGGGCATTGCATTTATTGAGCCATTAAATGTCAACATCTGCTAGCATTAAATATTAGCTGGAACAATGACTAGCCACTCAATGCAAAATAGCTCAGTTGATCAGTATAAAATCAACAGGCGTTTACTACAATTATTTAAAAAATGCAACATGCGATGCAATAAAATTTCTGTTAGAAAAGGAATGCATGTAAGTGAAGGACAGAGTTGCTTTTCCTGAAATAAACATCTCTTCTTTAACTTGCTGGCTACACACTTTCCAGGAAAGGGGTCACCAGGCTCTCACAGTGCATTTTCAACACACTCACAATAAGCAGGTTTAGAATCACAAACTAACCTAACATTTATATTTTTGGAATATAAGGGGAAACCAGAGAACCTGAAGAAAATCTATGCACACATTGAGAGAGTGTGCCAACTCCATATACCCAGTCTTATTAGACTAGGAATTGAACCCAGGGGCCTCATACATAAAAAATTGCTTAGATTCCACACTATAATTTTGCTTAAAAGGCAAAAACAGCATATGCACAAAAATAATTGTATTTCTAAAACCGTATGTGCACCACTTACAATGCGAATTTCCTTTATAAATCTCAAGTCATCTTAAAAATACGCACTTGTACACAAGCTTTTAGCTACTCCACGTCACCTTCCACCAGTAACAATGTATGGCTTAATAAATGCCTTTTTTGAACATTTATGATCTAATAATCATTTTAATTTGGCCATGTTTCTGAGTGATGTCATTTAGTTTCAAACCATGAGCAAAAACCAAAAATAAAACTTCAGTAAATATGAACTTGAGTTACTAGTGACATTTGGCAGAATTTAAAAAGTGCCCTGTTCCTTTACAGCTTTAAACAAACAGGTTTAGAAAATGGATGAATGGATGGATGGATGGATGAACATCAGAATGTGACTAATGTGTCAATAAAACAAGTGATGAAACAAGATTTTCTGTTCACTTGAAGCACATCAAAAGAATTTCAATAAAGAATAATAATAATAATAAATTTTATTTATAGAATACTCTATATATTCAGATTTGGATGATCCAAGAATGCAAATGCCAACCTTGGTACAGCCATGTTAATGACGTCAGCCGCCATATACTCCCTGTGTCCCATGGGAAATATAGCTATGGCAACCCACACCCCCTATCTCTAAAATGGAGGTACAGTGAAAGATTTGGTTTTGATTCTGGGCCCTCAAAGGCTTTGCTAGGGGCATGGCCTCTGAGATTAGGAACCATGTGTAACCAACATGACAGATAAAAGTACTAATCCTTGTACTTTCTGCAAATACCAAATCTATGAAGTATTCAGAGTTTATCTTTATGCTCTTTTCTTGCATGCACATTTGGTTTTGCCCTTCTTGTTCTCTCAACCACAATTGTTGTCTCTTGTATTGGCCTTCTGTTTCATTTCATTTTATATTTGTTTTTTGTTTTGTTTTTTACACACATCTCCCACTTTTTGCTCAAACATGTATCTGCCAGTTCACTGACAGAACAAAAAAGGCAGCAAAAAATAACATAAAAAAGTCTTGTAGCAAAAAACTAACAACAGAATCAGATTCCCTGAGGTAAATAAGTGAATTTTATCCAGAAAGTATGCAGAAAACCTACACAAAAAAACCCCAAAAAACATTAATCATTACACACTTGCACTGGCTCTCTGGTTTTCAATTTTTGATTTTACAATTTTCAACTTGCTCTTTTCTTTTATATTATGGTTACCCTTGTTAATGTAATAATTATTTTATTATTCTTGTGTTTTTGAAATTGATTTTTTTTTTGTTTTGGAATTTTTGTTTTGAATTTTGGTTCTCTGGAGTTTGTAAATTCTTCAATTTGATTTTGCAACTGCCTTTATTAAACTGAATATATTGTGAAGGATAGAGTGCATGGGCGGGCATCCCGTTAAAGGCACAAGTAACAGGGCAAAGATCATCCTGCCTCACCCAGAAGATGGGCAGAAAATGCCAGTGTGGCAGTAGGTACACTGGCAGGGTTGGACCGAGGAACAATATCAGGACGGTAGGCCAGTGTGGTGGAAGGACAGGGGGAGACAACCTGGCAGGGCCTACAAGGCACACTGGGATCTGTAACCCCAAAGGGTAGCATTGTCAGGTTCAGTGGGTGCCACTAGAGAATGCTGACCCAGAAGTACTTCCATTAGGCTATGTTCTGCCACCAGAAGTATTCCCCGGTCCAACATAAATGAAGCTTCTCAACCTCATCCAGGCGAGTTGGAGTCAAAAGGAAAAAGGACAAAGCTTGCCTGGAGGAGTGGAAGAACAGAGAAAGGGAGAAGAGAAGATTGCATTACTTGTGATTTTCAACTCCTTTTTTATAAGTTATTTGAACAAATAAATGTCTTTATTGTACCAAGATTTGTGTCGTGGTGTTGTGTCTGAGGTGTGGGGTGTTGCAACGCTCCCTACTGGACACAATATTTAATCATAATACCATAGAGCTTAGAGACTGCACAATCACTGAGCCAGCCTGAAACTCTCAGAGTAGGTACAACACCACAAACAGTCTCATTGTAATCAAGATTGGGCTTATATTCTCTTCTTTACTCTGCAAACAAAAATCGAAACCGAGGTTACGCATGAATATCTAAGGCAGGAGGAGACAGCACTGGTCCCAGTGTGTAGCTGTGGTTGTTTATGTTTTAAATCTTTATTTATATCAAAGGTAACACCTTACCAGTTTAAACTACTTAATCAAATACTTCATTGATCACACGGCCCATTGTTAGTCAATGGTGCTAGTTGCAGTCATTATGCAAAGGTACTGTTTATAAGGTCGGAGAAACATGCAGTCAAGTGAGACTGAGGAAGTCACTTGGATGAGTAATGTAACATATCCATCCATTTTCCAACCCGCTGAATCCAAACACAGGGTCACGGGGGTCTGCTGGAGCCAATCCCAGCCAACACAGGGCACAAGGCAGGAACCAATCCCGGGCAGGGTGCCAACCCACCGCAGGACACACACAAACACACCCACACACCAAGCACACACTAGGGCCAATTTAGAATCGCCAATCCACCTAACCTCTTTGGACTGTGGGAGGAAACCGGAGCGCTCGGAGGAAACCCACGCAGACACGGGGAGAACATGCAAACTCCACAAAGGGAGGACCCAGGAAGCGAACCCAGGTCCCCAGATCTCCCAACTGCGAGGCAGCAGCGCTACCCACTGTGCCACCGAGCCACCCATGTAACATATCTCCCACGGAAAAAACTATGTCCAGATGAACAGAATCAACTTTCTAGAATTTCCTTACCTGGATTATTGAGCATGCATCGAGATACTTAATCAAATACTATGACACACTATGTGCCAATGAAAAATTACACTACAGTATAATATGTTTTGCTTTTCTAAGAAATGTAAACTAAAATGAAGATTTCTAAATCACATTATATTTCTCTGAACTTCCTGCTTAATGTCTCTTTTATTTCAGCTGTACAGAAGGTGGTGAATTGTAATGAATAGTCCACTGGGTGATTTTTACATCAATTGGCTGCCAAACCTCACCTTGCAGTACACAAGAAGCGCAATACACAACTTGGATTCAGTGTGAAATTCTTGTAATCAGTTACATTGCAAGTTGTTTTGAGATGTAAATCTGGAGTGACTCTGATGTTGCGACCCAGAGCTTCAGTCACAAATGGAGACAGGACCATCAGTCTTGTAGACTAAAGTCCAGTGCTTCAATTACTTTGTCATTTAAATGGTTTGATATGTTTCTAAGTGTTGTATTTAACTCACGTTATGAGTGTGCAGCAAAATGTGCATATCCCAGTTACTCATACAGAAGTATGGTATAAGCAAGCTGATATCAAAGTTGTTCTAGAGATCATTTTATCACACCAGTTTTGACAATGTTCATATATTTATATCTCCTTGCAAAAATTAAGGAATTATAACAGCCATCCTTGTCTGAAATATTTATTAAATTCCAAAAGTAAAGATCTTGAGCTTCAGGTAAACATTAACAGTATCTTCAAGTTTCCAGTGCAGTAAAGACTTTGGTTAAAAGAGAGGTCCAGGGGGGAGGGCATGCAAGGAGCTGATAAATGGCGTGAGTAATGTTTGCGGCTGCTAACATTTTTCCCATCCTACTCTTCAAAACTTGTGAATAATGCAAAAAGCCCAAGTGGGGCAATGTGATAAATCACCAGTCTTCCCGACAATGTCTCCTATTCCTTGGTGTGTTTCCCACAGATCTCCAATATTAGTCTTTTCAATCAGGTCCATTAAAGTCTCCTATTTTATATGGCCATTCATCAATATCATGTCATGGGGCTGAGGAACATCCACAAACACTACATCTCATCTCATTTGACCCTCTAGTGACATTGGTGATGGAGGGTACGCTTTATCTAAAAGCTTATTTGCTTCTAATTCAATAGCAGTTACTCACCACAGATTTACAATAAAAAAAGGTTACTGTTCTTCAATATGGGTGAAATATTAAGTGGCCACATTTGAAATTGTTGTTTTCATAAATCTACTGCAATCAATTGTTTGCACTCTGCTTTTCATTGAAATAAGGCAAAAAATAATTTATGAAATGCCACTCTGTAGCTGCATTAATTTACAATTCTATCCCATCCAGGAGATTTTACCGTAGTAGTAACAAGTTAAGATTTTTGCAGCACGCTCAAGAACTGTTGTATTTTAATTTGGTACACAAACTAATCTGAACATTGAGACAATGAAATGAAAGCAGTTATGAGACTGTGTCTATGTCCACCTATCTATCAGCTTTCACTATTATAAAATGATGGAGAACCAAGGCTTGCTCCATCAGTTTAGGGTGCAAGGTTGGAATTGGTGTTATAACTGACTGAAGATGGCAGTGATAGAGCTGGAAGCATTGACCAAGTTCAGGGGTAAATGGCATCAGGACTGCTGATTTGTGGTATAGCAGTGGAGATGACTGAAATTTGCTTTGGAGAAGAACTGCAGTCGGCAGCTCCAATGGAGATTCTGGAAACGGATGGAGTAAGCAGGGCAAATAATTTATTACTTGCATTTTAAAGGCGCCTATGAATAAATAAAATGTATTATTATTATTATTTTCCCAGTATAAGTGATTGAAGTGTGGTTGCCACTTAGTCAGCAAGTGTGAGAATTCTTCATTGAGGGACTGGAGGAACGAAAAGGACACAGAGAAAGAGACATAGAAAGAGATGCTGCTTAGGATTTTTAGTTGTTTTGACAATTTATGACATTTCTTTTATATGCACTGTTTTGAGCATTTATTGAACTTTAAATGCACTTTGGATAATTCTAATAAATACGCATCTTGCCCTTTTGGACACCTTGAAACTTCTTGTTGCGTCTCTCACTTGCTGGTGGTCCATCCTCAGTACATGAACTACTAGGGAGTCAAATGAAGAGCTGAGTGTTGGGTATAACTCAGCACAGTGACCCTTGACATTTTCTGCCAATAATACAGGGTGGCCCATGAAAAAGTGGCCTGCCTCCACGGAGACGACTGCATTACATGGTGAAGAGAAAAATGATCAAATTTGGTACTCACATTTACAAAAGATAATGAAAGTGATCTCCTTGTGTCAATACATCTCTACAAGGCAGGCAACATGCCCGCAGCCACCTATCGGGTGGCAGACAAGATGGGAGTCGTGTTGGCGGAGGTAGCCCACGTTTTTGTGGGCCACCCTGTATTAGTCCATGGTTAAAAAAAAAAAACATAAAACTAAAAATGTTGTGTACAGCAAAGCATTTAGTTAGTTACATAGTACAGTAATCCCTCCTCCATCGCGGGGGTTGCGTTCCAGAGTCACCCGCGAAATAAGAAAATCCGCGAAGTAGAAACCATATGTTTATATGGTTATTTTTATATTGTCATGCTTGGGTCACAGATTTGCGCAGAAACACAGGAGGTTGTAGAGAGACAGGAACGTTATTCAAACACTGCAAACAAACATTTGTCTCTTTTTCAAAAGTTTAAACTGTGCTCCATGACAAGACAGAGATGACAGTTCCGTCTCACAATTAAAAGAATGCAAACATATTTTCCTCTTCAAAGGAGTGCGCGTCAGGAGCTGAGTCTGTCGGAAAGACAGAGGAAAGCAAACAAATCAATAGGGCTGTTTGCTTTTAAGTATGCGAAGCACCGCGGCACAAAGCTGTTGAAGGCGGCAGCTCATACCCCCTCCGTCAGGAGCAGGGAGAGAGAGAGAGAGAGAGACAGAGTTTGTTTTTCAAACAAAAATCAATACGTGCCCTTCGAGTTTTTAAGTATGCGAAGCACCGTACAGCATGTCATTTCAGGAAGCAGCTGCACAAAAGATAGCAACGTGAAGATAATCTTTCAGCATTTTTAGACGAGCGTCCTTATTGTCTAGGTGTGCGAACAGCCCCCCTGCTCAATCCCCATACATCAGGATCAGAGAAAGTCAGCGCAAGAGAGACAGAAAAGTAAGCCGGGTAGCTTCTCAGCCATCTGCCAATAGCGTCCCTTGTATGAAATCAACTGGGCAAACCAACTGAGGAAGCATGTACCAGAAATTAAAAGACCCATTGTCCGCAGAAATCCACGAACCAGCAAAAAATCTGCGATATATATTTAAATATGCTTACATATAAAATCCGCGATGGAGTGAAGCCGCGAAAGGCGAAGCGCGATATAGCGAGGGATTACTGTACTTCCGATACACTCAATTAACCAACGGCTCTATAACCATAGTTTATTGTCTCACACACTAGTTATAAAATATCAGTGTTTTCTCTATTTATCAGACTTCAGTCAGCTTTAAATTATATGTTGCCTCTTACATTTTTTTCTGTTTTGTTAATTTAAAGTTAGAATGGGGACTGTTATTTAATCTTTCCCTTAATGATCAATATATTTTAAGTAGAGGGTCACTATGTTGCCTACAATGTCATCGGGCCATTCCACGGTTACAGAAACACAGAACACAAGGTAAGAACTAAATCTGACTGGGATATCAATCCATCATAGGGAACATTCATGCATACACCCTAAAGCAGGGTTCTCAAACTCTGGTCCTGGAGGGCCGTAGTGGCTGCAGGTTTTCATTCTAACCCTTTTCTTAATTAGTGATCTGTTTTTGCTGCTAATTAACTTCTTTTGAATTAATTTTAATTGACTTGTATTTTAAGATTTGTTCCCCTGCATTTGTTCATCATTCATTTCTTTCCTTAAATGGCACCCAAACAGAAATGAAGCGAGAAGTGAGTGAGCCAACAGAAGACCAACTAAGTCAGGGCCTCAAACTCCAACCAATTTCACTCCAAGCAGTTGCTTAATTAGGTGCTGATTCTTCTTTTTAATTAAACCCGTTCTTTAATTCAATGGCTTGTTGCTGCTCTCATTGTGCAATAGCACACATTTCCAAAATTGTTGATTTTCTCTTTTCTAAGAGCACTGTTAAAATGATTGTGGACCTGAGCAGATCAACATTCCTGAGACTTTCATCTTTCTTTATTTTCAGGTATTGTGTTATAGACACAGTTTGCTTGTTATGTTTTGGCTCATTTTGTATCTCATTATTGTTTGACTGCTAATTAAGGAAAAAGAAACAATTAAGGGACCTGAGTCTTCAAGAGCAAGTTAATTAAAATGAATTCAGAAGAAGTTGATTAGCAGCAACAACAGGTCACTAATTAGGAAAAGGGTTAGAATGAAAATCTGCAGCCACTGCGGCCCTCCAGGACCAGAGTTTGAGATTCCTGCCCTAAAGGGTACGTAGAGAAAACCTGCAGAAACTCAGGAACAACATGCAACCAATGTAAAGTCATGGGGCTGAAAATCCAACCTAAGTCTCCAGATTTCCAGGCAACAGTGCTAACTATTGCTCCATCTTACCACCCAGTTTTATATTATCCAAACTAATTTTTGAACAGCATTGCAATGCATTAATTGGCCACGATCTTAAAGATCCCACACTAAATTGTGTAATTATGCACGAATCAGTTAATATGTAATATTAAGTAGAGCAATGATGAACACTTGCTATACATTTTATTCATGTTTAACAAATTGATGGTAATTCCACAGTAATACAGCACCATTACATTAATGTTATTTGCTATAGATTAGATACCTTAATGGTAATTATAACTGTGCAGAGCCCTTAGGAGCATGTTGCAGGAACAGCATATTAAACAGTGGAGGAATATTAACTAACTCCATGATACATATAAAGGAAATCATATTGAGGGGAAAGAAAATGTTATTACAAATACACAGTATATACTTAGTAACTCAGGAGCACTATAAATATCAAGCAGCCCATTTCATTGTTGATATAAAACTTGAAAGGAGCAAAAGGAGCTTTTGCATAGAGATATCTGTTTGGTCTTCAAGAGTTCAGAAAAATTTTAAATGTACTGATTTTGAATTTTCTGGCTCCCTGACACGATGGAAAACAAATAAGTGATTTTTTTAGTTATGAAGCAATACTAATTTTGGTATATTTTTGAATATTCCTGTATTATTGCTCTATACAAACAATTAAGAAATGTTTCAAATCAGGTATACAATGAAAACTGTCTAATTCCTTTCATCTACGCTCAGTTCAATTCCTCCTTTATTTCAATGATTTGAAAGCATTTTTAGCCACATCAGTGGATGCCTAACAAGTGAGGGTAAACCGTGTCCTTAACATTTTAATAGACTTTCACTTGCTGGATAGTGGCATAATTTGTTAACCCACTAAAAGCCTGATAAGAAAACAGATATCATCCAAAATGAGCTTGTAATGATTCTACCTTCTTCAACCAGGTTAGCACATTATGAAGAGTACTATGAAACTTTGAATTGGTGCAAATAAGAGCAACAGCGAAAATAAAAAAAACCTGCTGAACTGCATTGGCCAATTATAAAAAAAGTTTGCATAAAATAAACTGCAGGTAGTAGTAGTAATAGTAGTGTTATACATACAGAGTACAGCTTTTCAAAACTGAATTTTCAGTAATTTTAAAACACATACCTACGGACTATTCAGCAGAAATCAATGATCACAGTTCTTACATTATAGATATACTTCATTATCAACATCTTCACAATCAGTGTAAAAATTACTGACAGTCACTATGCATCTTTGTCTTCTAATTATCTTTTTCACTTTGTATGATCTTTATGTAGATTGTTTACACATGAAGTCACTGATATTACCGTATTATACCGTTAAACGCATTGTCTGTCCAAACAACTGCAAAGCCCAGTAATCGACACTCATTCTAACACACAGCCACATGTCAGACACCTTTAGGTAAAGTGAGCAAATGTGAGCTAACTGCAGCAACAACTTAAAGTTAAACACAAGTACGCATCTCACACCTAAGGAACTGTGGGTGCTGGAGTACACAAGACTGCTCTTCCACCACTAAGTGACCTATTTGTCAAGCGAAACACATCAAGAGATAGTGTCAAAGTCCACTTAGTTGGGACCTGGCCTAATTGTTTCTTCTTTATCCATTACCAAGTAGAAATCGGAATTCTTAGTGATTGCAAAAATTGATATAATGAGGGTATTAGAAATAAACTTCATCCATCAGGGTTGAAAGTTAAGAAACAGGTAAAGAATTTAGGGGTAATTATTAACTCTGACCTAAATTATAAATCACATATTAATTAGATTACCACAACAGAATTTTTTCACTTAAGAAATATAGAAAAAGTTAGATCCCTTATAACTTTGCAAGATGCTGAAAAATAAGTTCACGCTTTGGTTTTTAGTCGACTATATTACTGCAACGTTCTCCTCTCAGGACTACCCAAAAAAGACACCAATCGATTGCAACTAGTCCACAATGCAGCTGCCAGAATCTTAACTAGGAAAAGAAAATCCGAGCACATCTCTCCAGTTCTGATGTCACTACATTGGTTACCCATATCATTAAGAATTGACTTTAAAAAACTGCTTATGGTTTATAAAGCCTTAAATAATTTTGCGCCATCCTATATCTTGGAATGCCTTTCACCTTACACTCCAGATCATACTCTAAGATCTTCAAATGAGTTTCTACTTATAATTCCAAGAGCTAAATTTAAAAGAAGTGGTGAGGCAGCCTTCTGCTGTTATGCACCTAAAATCTGCAATAGTTTACTGATAGAAATTCGGCAGGCTAATACGGTGGAGCACTTTAAAAAACTGTTAAAAACCCATTACTTTAACTTGGCTCTTTTCTCTGCTGTTCTTTTTCCGGTTTTCTGTGGTGTCGATCTCTGACTACCACCACCTAATCAAAGCACCGTGATGTCCCTACATTGATGGATTAAAGGCCAGAGGTCCACATGGCCATCATCGTCTAATTCTTCCACGTGAAACCTGAAAACCATGAGGACTGATTGAGATTATTTATGTTTGGTAGAATGCCTAGAAGGGGCTGGGTGGTCTCATGGCCTTGGAACCCCTGCAGATTTTTTTTTTTTTTCTCCCGCGCTCTAGAGTTTTTTTTTTTGTTTTTTTCTGTCCTCCTGGCCATCAGACCTTACTTTATTATTTGTTAATTAGTACTGTATAATTTTTATATTTTTTCTTTTTTCTTTCTTCATATTGTAAAGCACTTTTAGCTACATCATTTATATGAAAACGTACTATACAAATAAATGTTGTTGAGGAGGAAGAATGATCATCAGATCTATACAAAAATGATCTGATAACCTTTCCATACTTTACATTTTGTGAGCTACTAGGATCTTAGAATATTAAAATAATAGCAAGCAGAAGAAGCATGTAAATATTTCAAAGACTTCCTGAACTATACTCTTCATTTTCAATGATATTATGCAACCTATTATACTTTTTAATAAATTACATGTACTTAGCAGGAAGCTTCCTGGCCTAACATAATCAAAGACGAGGTACTTCCCAACTTTAATGCTGTCCATCCATCCATTCTATCAACCCCATTATTCCTCTACACAGACAGAGTTAAGCAGATCCTATCTTGGTTTTTGAATTTTGAATGAGACATCAGTCTATTACAAGGCATATTTGCCTCAAGCCAAGTCAGAGTCACCAATTCACCTAACATGTATGTTTTTGAGATGTGGGAAGAAACTTCCATTCCACAAGAAACCTCATGCAAATAGAGGGAGAATGTAAAGAATCCATTCAGTCAAGTGCCTGGAAGGAGAATCTCCAAAGAAAGAGAGAGGCAGGGGAAGCAAAAATCTTAAACTGATGGCATTTAAGGAGTGGAACTAAATAAGTCATAAAACACAACCCTACCTCCTTCAACCACAACACCAGAAACAAATACAAAAATATAAAAGTATGGATGTTTTTGGTCAAACTTCAATCCACATAAACAGCATACACAGCGTCAAGCAAAAATCAGTTACAAACATCCTCTCATGTCTTGCCACAGCCACCTTCTTTCACCTAAAGATTCTGTTTACAAAAACAATAAATTTTTCAGTGTTGCTCAGAGAGACATGCTTATTCTAGGCTTTTGATTTGTCTGTTTTCTGTTTGCTCATGTTTTTTTTCTTTTCAAAAGAATAAGCAATAAATCTGCAGTTCAATAACTGAAACTGCAAAACTTTTCCAAGGGGAAAAAATGCTTAGTTCAAGAAGTATTTTCAAAACACAATTATCTAAATGAACAGCAGATGATTAACTGTTTTGCATAATGTGAATGTATTCTCTGCCACATAAGCAACAATTACTGAGCTGTTTCCATGCACAATGACATACACGGCAGCGCTGTAAAATCCCTGCATTCTACATTTGATTAAATATTACATTCTTTTTTTTAAGAAATTAATAAAAAAAGAAAGAAAAATAGCTTTCACAAAATGCTAACACAATTAAGGTAATTGTTTAAAGACATTGTGTTGATTAATGATGCAGTACTTGTAATGCTTTAGATAGATCAATGGAGATTAATTTGAAAATTGAAATGGGTTTCGATGAACTTTATTCAAATTAAATGAGGCTCATTTACCAGCCAACTTGCACTGCTATTGTGCACAATGCTTGATTAAGACAGATTTCTAAATCTAAACTGTATAATTTAATTAAGCAGTACAGAATCTGAAAATATGCACCATAGTCATACATCGGCTCACCTGTGAAGCATATGTAGCTAGAAGAGTTCATGAATATTGGTTGTTTGGATGCAAAAGACTTTCACGTTTCTAAGGATTAGACTAAATTTTGTAGAAAATGTAAAAATAATTAATTCAAGCTAAAAAAAAGCCTTATATGCCATAAGTTCATTTTCCCAATATATTTCATCAACGACAGAGATAGTTTGTAAGATGTGCTTTTAATTACTGAGCGGTTTACCAGCTTAACCAAGGGGTAATCATCTTTTCGTGGCGGCTGCTTCACTTATAAATATTCAATGACATGACATGCATACTGCTTATTGTGGTATACCAAAAGAACTTCATAAACCAACTGATAAATAAATAAAAGCAAACAGACATAATTTAGTGTATAAAAAACAAAAAAGAAAGATAAATCACATTGGAGTAGTTGTGCTAGCAAACTCAATCTAATGAATTCACATCATTCCGAATATTAGTGAAGCCCATATAATGCACACCCATACCCAGGAGTTGTTGTTTTTCAAACCAATCAATTTACTAATCAGGGATCAATAATTACCTCATTCTGTCGAGTCAAAAATAAACCTCACCATGGAAAACATATCACACTCAGTAGAATAAGAGTGTATGGAAATTAGAGGGATCAAGGCATTGATAGCACAGCTTTTAGGTCATAACACTCTGGCCCCCTTTACACCTGCCACTGGTGTGCATTGAATTATACCTGGATATAATCTAGCCTGATAAAATGTACATCTGGCATTAAAATGAGCCTGGGGTGTCGGCACAGTGTCCAGATTGACATCCAATTCAAATAAACTGTTGTTGAATGTGGATAGGAAACACATTTGAATTTACAATGTGGTCAGTATCTGTTACTGACTACTTCAGAATGTGGTCTGAGTCATTCGATCGTAATTTGTTTGTAAGAGCTGTCACACATGTGCACATAGGGAGCATCTACAAGGCTCTGGTAAGTTGTAACTGCTGCAGCAAGTGCTTGAGGAGTTGCGGCAACTGACAACTGCTTCTTTCATCCGCAGTGGATGAGTCCAGTAACAACTGCTGACCTTACCTCTGGGGTTCACCTGGAGGTCCCACCATTTGTGTCACGGGACCTATTAAAAGAACGACACAGGAAGTCAGAGTTCACTTATGAACCTGCCTCTGAGAAGTATGTACCTTCGATAATAGAAATACCTAACTGAAGAAGCCAAGTATTTTCATTTTGCTTTAGTTCTTGCTTTCAATTTAACTTTACTTAGCAAGCATTTATATTGTCTCACCACACATTATTTGAAACACATCTGTATCTTCTCCTGTGATCTTTCCAACACTGACGTGTCCCTTATTTGTGCAAAATCTGACTTGCTGTTAACATTTGAACAATGAATCAGAGCATTCTGCATTGCTAAAACATTATTTTCAAATTAAAATATTATTTTCAAAAATGAAAAGAGGTATGAAGACTATATCAACACTGTAACACTAAGCAAATCATAGCCATCACCAACACTCTCTAGAAGAACCAAAGCTAAGAAAATCAATTTGAATGACTAATATTGTTCTGAGCAATGATTGGACAGCTTCTGCCCTTAGTCAAAATTACATAACACTGGGCAAAAAAAAAATACATTGTAATGTTAGTGACCTTAGGTAAGGATAATAAAAAGGAGAGACACTGAAGATGGATATTATTTTGAAACAAAGCATAACTTCTTATTTTGAAGCAAAACACAGCTTCTGGTGTTTTGGACAGCTTGAAAACATAAAAAAAAACTATTTGTCAACACTGCTCCAAAAACGCAGTCAGACACATTTGCCCTAATGCTTTGCTCTGTTGATACCCCCCAATTCTTTGTGATCTTAAGTAACAAACGTTATAATGACAGGTTTCACAGAATAAAAAGGACTATAATATGGCACTGCTCTGAAAAGAAGTAGTGATTAATTTATTATTTTATGCAACCCATCATAATTCAAAAAACTGAAGACCTGCTCTTAAACTAGACTTCAACTTTTTGAAAGATTTTTATCACTTTGAAATGCCATGAGACACCTAGAAAAGCAATGGCAACAAGCAAGCACTTTCCAAGCTAGTGTTCTGCTATCAAGAAAAAAAGCAGAAATCACTATGGCAGTTCATTTCATCTGTTAGCACAGAGCCAAACACAAGAAATGAAGAAAGGACTGAGACTAGGAAATGAAAACAGTTTGAAGATCAAAGTGAAGGAAAGAGGAACTGCAAATAACAAAGCCAAAAATCATCAAGCAAACTCATTGATGAAAATGACACACAAGAAATCTGAAAACAGAAAATCAGAACAAAGTAACATGATATGTTGAAAGTTTGTTTATTTATTTAAACACGGAAAATGAAATATGCATTATGTTGGTATGTAACATGTCATGCCAATGACAATATATTTCATGGTGTGAAAATATACACCCCTGGCAACTGGGACTAGCATCTTGATGACTAATTCACAAAATGGTGGTACATAACAAAAAATAAAATAAGGTACATATTGGAAAATAAATTAAGTCTTTTCTTAATGACAGAAAATAATCAAAGAACCTCAGCCCTAGGTACTTAATAGAGAAAAATACAATTTCCATATGAAAATAATTTGAATATGACCCAGTGAAGTCCTGAACATAATTTTAATAATAGTGTTATTCACAACTTCATCTATAATCCCACTTGGACAGAGGCAGTGGTGCCATAAGAATTATGTTTCTAGACTTCTCTAGTGCCTTCAACACCATCCAACCTCTGCTCCTCAGGGACAAGCTGACAGAGATGGGAGTAGATTCATACCTAGTGGCATGGATCATGGACTATCTTACAAACAGACCTTAGTATGTGCGTCTCGGGAATTGCAGGTCTGACATTGTGGTGAGCAGCACAGGAGCGCCGCAGGGGACTATGCTTTCTCCGGTCCTGATCAGCCTATATACAGTACATCGGACTTCCAACACAACTCGGAGTCCTGCCACGTGCAAAAGTTCACTGACAACACTGCTATCGTGGACTGCATCAGGAGTGGGCAGGAGGAGGAAATTAGGAACCTAATCAAGGACTTTGTTAAATGGTGCGACTCAAACCACCTACAACTGAACACCAGCAAAACCAAAGAGCTAGTGGTGGATTTTAGGAGGCCCAGGCCCCTCACGGACCCTGTGATTATCAGAGGTGACTGTGTGCAGAGGTTAGAGACCTATAAATACCTGGGAGTGCAGCTGGATGATAAACTGGACTGGACTGCCAATACTGATGCTCTCTGCAAGAGAGGACAGAGCCGACTATACTTCCTTAGAAGGCTGGCGTCTTTCAACCTCTGCAATAAGATGCTGCAGATGTTCTATCAAACAGTTGTGGTGAGCGCCCTTTTCTACACGGTGGTGTGCTGGGGAGGCAGCATAAAGAAGAGGGACGCCTCACACCTGGACAAACTGGTGAGGAAGGCAGGCTCTATTGTAGGCATGGAGCTTGACAGTTTGACATCTGTGGCTGAGCGATGGCCTCTGAGCAGGCTCCTGTCAATCATGGAGAATCCACTGCATCCACTGAACAGTATCATCTCCAGACAGAGGAGCAGCTTCAGCGACAGACTGCTGTTACTGTCCTGCTCCACTGACCGACTGAGGAGATCGTTCCTCCTGTACAATATGCGACTCTTCAATTCCACCGTATGGGGGGGGGGGTGTGGGGATGTTTTAAATGGATACATTATACAATGTTATTGACTGTTATACCTGCCTCACACTCTCCACCTTGCACTTTTTAACTTGCACTGTGTTTTTACCACTCTTTAATTAATATTGTTTCTATCAGTATGCTGCTGCTGGAGTATGTGAATTTCCCCTTGGGGAATAATAAAGTATCTATCTATCTATCTATCTATCTATCTATCTATCTATCTATCTATCTATCTATCTATCTATCTATCTATTTATTTTATTAAACTCACTGTACTTTCTACAGGACAAGCTGCCTTGAGCATGGGAAAGGCGCTATATAAATAAAATGTATTATTATTATTATTACAGGATCACAACAAATTAAACCTTACCCCAGGAACCTCATGCTCTAGGGAGGAAGCAACCCTGAATGTGGCAATAATTCATCCCAGGATGCACTTGCTTATACATCAGAAATGTACAGATGTTAATTAATTTAACCTTGCAATGTGAAAGGAAAAACAGAGTGCACCGAGAATGAACACAGGCAAGGATCCAAGAATGGAACTCTGCTCTTTTACCTATAATTGTTATGCAGCAACACCAACCAATCTACTACCATTAAATGAATTCTTATGATGTTCTACTCCAAAGATTTGCTTTAAAAGGATACACATTGTCTCACACAGTTATCATTTACTTTACTGTACTTAGATTCACATCCATCCATTTCTGGTTTTTAGTTTTTTGATGACTTACTGCATCTTTAAATTTGTGTCTGAATTAAATGGCTTTCCTAATTATGTTTGTAAAAGTATTTGAAGCCACTGATACTCTGTGAGGGTAAATGAGTGGGTTCAGAAATACATGGATTACTGAAAAAATTGTGATTAGGAAAACAGTGGACAGGACATCTTCAACAAAGAATTTCTTTACTGGTTTAATTCATTATGGTGGCAAAGCATTTCAATCGCCCATATTAGCAGTTTTCTATTGTTGGTTACACAGTGTGGTAAAAGAAGTGAAGGACAAGCAATTCATACATTCAGAAAAGTCTAACTGCAAGACAAAGACAAGTTTAACTCGTCTCAAAACAAAGTGGAGAGAAGATAACACAATCAAAAGTAAAAATCTAATAAGAGATGGAAGAATGAATGGCCCAGCAAAACAAAACAGACAAGGTGCATGGTGGATGCCATCATTAATCTTGACTAATGGCCACTGGGGTGACGCATGGGTGAACGCAAGAAAAGATTTTCTTCAGATGTTATGACATTGCATGCCCTTTTCATCACTAAGACTAACACGAACATGTCATTTACATGCCATCTGGCAAAAAAATACATCCTTATAGTTAAAACAGAGATTCTTTGTATCTATAAAAATTGTTGCACTGATCTGAATTCCTTATTGAGAGCACATTAGGATATTGTCCACCATAATAACACTAATTGGCCTGTGATGCTGTCAGTTCCTCTTTATTTTCTACCTTTTAATCTGTTAAGTTTCTCTGGCTCACATGAAACACATACTTACTTGACACTAAAAAGGATTAAGACATGTTTTAAAATTACTAGTGCATGAAGGAAGAGCAAGTTCAAGGGTAAATAGTGGTCAAAATGATGCCTATCTACAGACAGCATATGCAGCAGAGGAAAGAAAAACAAAAAATGTGATTGCATTTTCATAAAACACACTTCAAATAAAGAGTTTCACCTAGCTGCAAAACAGTAAAACAAAAAACCTTGCAATATGTACTGTACACATAAAAGATCTAGACATATATTGTAACATAGCATTCTCAAACCCACTTAATGCAGATCGTTCCTCCCCCACACTATGCGACTCTTCAATTCCACCCGGGGGGATAAACATTAACACTATACAAGGTTATTGACTGTTTTACCTGCCTCTCACTCTCCACCTTGCACTTTTTAACTTGCACTGTGTTTTTATCACTCTCTAATTAATATTGTTTTTATCAGTATGCTGCTGCTGGATTATGTGAATTTCCCCTTGGGGATTAATAAAGTATCTATCTATCTATCTATCTATCTATCTATCTATCTATCTATCTATCTATCTATCTATCTATCTATCTATCTATCTATCTATCTATCTATCTATCTATCTATCTATCTATCTATCTGCAGTGAGAGATTACATTTCCATAATGATGTGTTCACACATGGATGTTTTTAAGTAACTTTACAGTGTCTGAAAAGTTGTCATGAAACACAAATATTACTTCCCAGACACAGGAGTTGATGTGATAACATAGGTTACAGAAGAAGCATCACACCTAAGTTATTCATTAAAAGTTATTAATAAAAGTATAAATAATGATAAAACATTTTTAATAAAAGCAAATGTAACACTTATGTTGTATTATTTGAATTCCTAAATAAGTTATGTTTAGATCTTCTTTCTCATGTTATTCATAAGCTTGGTAAAAAGTTATTGGAAATAACTCGAGCACTTACATGATACAGAATGTAAAGAAAAATTCTGCTCTTTATGTTAGTGTGGGTTCAAAAAAGGTTGCAGGAAGCTGGTAACCCTGCAATTGCACAGGGCAGCCTAAAAGCATATACCTCAAGGACAGAAGAGAGGGGACTTGGTGAAAGGGGAAAGGTTACACAAAATACTTAAATTCAAGGTGGGCAAGCGATCCTATTGAGAATAAAATGATAAAACAGGCTGTAAGGTGTTGACTTGCATGTCATGTGTGGATTGTGGTCCAAGTTTAATTGTTGTTTTGTGGTAAGTGCTGCCTCTGTTGTATGTGTGTCCTGTGGACTTGCAATGGATTGGTAGGTTCTTAAAAAAAACAAAAAAAAAAACCAATGGCTAGATAAATCTATTGCTATACAGAAATTAAATTAAGCCATATACTATATACAGCATAAATAAATAAATACATACATACAAACATACATACATAAATACATAAAAATGTCATTTTTACCCAAAGTTAACAGATGTGACATCAGATTTAGTTATTTTCATTCACCTTCAATGAGTATGTGGGTATTTTAGAAGAAGCCATTTACGCATTCCTGAATTATCATACTGCCTGTTTACAAAGTTGTAAAACTTAAAGGATACAAAGTCAAAGGGCAGAATTTTCACAGCTACTGCTTAAAACCTGACAAGAGACCTCTTCTGATTAAGAATTTCCAGAGGGAAACCCAACCCTTCCTACAAGACAGGAAGTAGGCATTACTTGAGTTGTTTTGTAAATCAATCAACCACAGCAGTTGTGCAACTCAACGATGATCAAAACATTCAAGATACACAGCAGGAAGGTGACTACTGGATGCAGAAATGTACTTGAAAAACTTTAGTACAAAGAGACGCGCAAACAAGACCCCATGATGCTAAAAACTGTATTCAGACATGTGATTGCTATTCCGTTTTCTGAACTAATTATCCTCAAATGTATTTCAAAATCTCACTTACAAAGCATCAATAAAATGGCTGTTTACATCAGTAAAATTAGTTATGCATACAAAGCTTCATTTGGTCTTATTCATTTTTAATTAAGGATTTATAATGTTTATATTGAGGTATGCAATATTGAGAGACATATTATCAACCACTGAAACCATCAAAGTGAGGTTAAACAGATAGGTAAATAACCACTTTAGTAATGCTTTAAAGGTGTCTTATGACCAAAAGAAGTCTTTATTAATGTCTTGTTTGACTAATAGACACATTATAGGTAGTATTTGATCCGAAGTGTTGTAAGATAACAGTTGTGAATTAATAAAATGCATTTCATTTGGAAGCCTTGCTCATTACAGCCTGTGACTGTGTCAAAATAATTCAATCAGTGAGAAACAGTGCTCGGTGGCATTCACTGGCACTTTCAGGTGGGCTTTTAAACTTTGAACTTTCCTCTAAACAGTGATGTGCGGAATGTGTTTCTATCTTATACAGTTTGTTTTAAATACATTTTTGAAATCTTCTCTTTCATTTTGAATAGCCCTGTATATTAAAGTTAGACTATTAGAAAAAAAAAAGAATCATACTCCATCACACTGTGTACTCTAAATGGTCCATATACTCTAATGCATGTGTCTCATAGTGTCTACTAAGAGATGACCAAATTCTGCATTGACACAAAACCAGGTCAGGAATCAACCCTGGAACTCAGTCCCTGGACCAGACGTACATACAGTAGATGTACTACCTTCTGTGCCACTGCTCCTCCCCTCTTTCCTTCCAAAAGTCAGTTGCAAAATTTTAACTGAATTAATAACAAAATGAAGGCTGTTTTTTTTTGATGTAATGAAGAATGGCAGAGGGACGTCTGCTTGTATTGCCTGCAGACACAGTTAATTTCTTCTTCTTCAGACCTATCTGAACTTATCATGACTTACAAACCAGAGCACACATCAAGATCTCAAGATGCTGGTCTGCTTATGGTTCCAAGGATTAATAAAATAACTATGGGAGGTTGAGCTTTTAGTTACAGGGCCCCTAAACTGTGGAATGGTATGCCTGCTACTATAAGAGATGCCCCTTCGGTCTCAGCTTTTAAATCCCGGCTGAAGACTCACTACTTCAGTTTAGCATATCCTGACTAGAGCTGCTAATTAACTGTACATACTGCATCTCTGTTGTTAGTCATTAGCACTAAAACATAAGTAACATGATAGTTAGAATTGGATACTAACCCTCACCTATTCTGTTTCTCTTCTCGGTACTCAAATGTGGCACTTGGTGCCACGGCCTACCTGCCAAGTTGTTTTGCCTGCCTAAGGTAAAGTCATCACTGATGGAGGATCGCAGGAATCGTGAGAAAGAGGCGTCCTTTCATCAGATTGGCTGGCCCAACACTGTTTCAGTCGTGGAATGGCCAAATGGGGGAGGCAGCTTGATGGATGAGGTCTCCAGGAGTCTAAAATTATCCAAATCTTATTATGTGATATGATCTACTGTTAAATTCTGCTCCGTACTTCTAAAAATTTTTTATTTTTTATTGAGGATTTGTTCTGTTCTGTGTATTGTATTGTATTGACCTCCTTCTTTTGACACACACTGCACGCCCAACCTACCTGGAAAGGGGTCTCTCTTTGAACTACCTTTCCCAAGGTTTCTTCCATTTTTCCCTACTAGGTTTTTTGGGAGTTTTTCCTTGTCTTCTTAGAGAGTCAAGGCTATGGGGCTGTCAAGAGGCAGGGCCTGTTAAAGCCCATTGCAGCACTTCCTGTGTGATTTTGGGCTATACAAAAATAAACTGTATTGTATTGTATTGTACCTAGGAACATGCTACTTAAAGTTCATTAGTTCACTTTCATCTCAAAAGCCAATCGTTTTCACTTCACTCATTTGTCTTTGGTAAAAGATTACGAGTAGAGTATCAGCTATTTTTCATGCCAACTGCCGATAAATAAATTAACCCTTGACAAAGACATGCAAAAATGCAATTTTAATACAGTGTTTGCTTTGCAGGCTATATTTCATTTGTCTTGACACAGCTGCAGACCTCTGGTGTATGTGTGTTTTTTAAGCTACGTGATACTCTGATGATAATAAATAATTACTGTTATTAGTGACAATTTCTGCCTATTCAGCAATGGCTTTCACATTTAATGACAAAGAAATGCTAATCCAGTAATAATAAGGCTTGAGGGATTATAGAATTTCCCTGTGACCGAATATCATCAATAAAACATTAGTCTTGCACAGCAAATCCAGAAAGTCAAAGAAACCTAATCAGATACTGTTACTCAGTGACAGCAGAATAGATTTCTAAAACAGAGGCCATCAGGTAATCTGAAAACCATTGGTATTCTTCTAGAACAGAAAAGATGGCCATTTATTGTTCCTATTGACAGCATACTAAAGAGTCAATTGAATTAATGCACCTGTCCAGTGACCTATCTAAAGGCACATCTACTCTTTCAATTGCTGTTACAAGCCTTGTCCATTTACCTCAAAGCAAAAACCAGTAGTTCCATCACACAAAGGAAAGATTTGGCAATTGTTACAAAATATCTCTGAACTGAGATTGTTGATGTGGGGCAACATTTTTAAACAGCTTAGACACTTAAAACATTTCACCACTACTTCAAAAATGAAACAAAAATATAACTGTGCATATTACCTGAGGTATAAGGTTTATAAACTTTAATATTTTTAACAATTTTTTTCGTAATTTAAACTGCAAGCCACTTTAACATAAATCTATCAGAGCCAAGCTCAAGGATGTCTGATGTATGTCCTAGTCAACATTTGTCTATTACTCCTGGGCACCAGTAGATCATTTTTAATAAGCAAAGCAAGTGAAACACATGTAAACAATACAACATGCAAAGTATGTCAAGTAATGCATAGTAATTCAGTACTTCCTAAAAGCTAGTTTACTTATTTTATGGGAACAAACAGTTCCATGTCATGGTTTACCTTCAATCATGTCACATAAAGCTGGCTATTGATGATGTAGTTCAATATTAAAGCTGTTCTCAAATTCTGACCAAGCACCTTATTATTATTATTAGCTATAGTAGTAGTAGTATTGTCACATGTACAAAGTACAGTGAAATTCTTAAGTGCATATCCAAGCAAAAGTATCGTGGTTTACTAGATGCTGAATGGTTTTTGAACTGGAATAGGCAATATGATGGTGTTTGATTACATTTTAGTTCAGGAACTACATGGAATCTATTTATTGATCATATAATGACCTTTGCTTCTTTTGATATTAAAATCACTTACAAAACATCAGTAAAGTTCTAATTTGCCTTTCTGTTGTATGACATATTCGTTTTATTTTTTCTTATGCAACATGTACAGAATATACAGTATATATATAAATATATATATATATATATATATATATATATATATATATATATATATATATATTATATATATATATATATATATATATATATATGGGTTGAGACATGATCATCTCGGAGAGACACTTTGACGTCACGTGAGACTAGACATTACAACCTTAGGAAGCAAGACCCAACAGACGGTGACTTTTGCATGTCATGCCCTACAGTAATCCCTCACCTATCGTGGGGGTTACGTTCCAGAGCCCCCCGCGATAGGTGAAAATCTGCGAAGTAGCGACCTATGTTTATTTTATTATTTATACATATTTTAAGGCTTTATAAACCCTTCCCACACTCATAAACCTTTCTCACTCTCTTGTTAACCTTTCCCATGCTCTTATAAACACTTTCTATGCTCTTAAACAGTCTACATTCTTAAACACCTCAGACCAACACTGCACGCAGCGATCAGATGTCAATGTGTCTGCACTCGCTTTGTGAAGGGGGGCAGCTGAACTCACGCTGAGCAGAAATGGACTTTGTGCTGCTTCTGCCAAAATGCCTGCTTGTCGCTCTGCGCGTTCGGAAGGAGGAGTGTGTGTGTGTGTGTGTGGGTGTGTGAGAGCTGAACGCACCTTCGCTCAAACCCCCCTTCCCCGGAAGCGCAGTACGCTCCTGCCACTTTGCATTGTCAAGGGGGTGGGGAGCTGAATGAACGCTAAGGAGAAGTGGACTTTGTGCTGGCTTTGTGCTGCTTGTCGCTCTGCGTGTCAATAATTTTAAGCCTGTACATCACCAATTTTCCTGTCTCACTGTCTTGTCTTGCGTGAAGTTAAAA
Organism: Erpetoichthys calabaricus; assembly: GCF_900747795.2. Classification (NCBI taxonomy): domain Eukaryota; kingdom Metazoa; phylum Chordata; class Cladistia; order Polypteriformes; family Polypteridae; genus Erpetoichthys; species Erpetoichthys calabaricus. The sequence continues at coordinate 118,344,308 of NC_041400.2, read as the reverse complement.
TGTTTTATAAAAGTGAGATGTTACTCATATCCTTAGCCCGACATCCACATATCATATGTGTTAACAAAGTGTGTTTTATAAGTTTACATGTGTTTAAAGCATGTGGGATGGGTATTTTAAGGCTTAAACTATAAAAATGTTTATTTATATGGTCTTTCTATATCGCGGATTTTCTCCTGTTGCTGATGGGTCTGGAACATAACTTCCGCGATAGGCGGGCAATCACTTGTATTTAAAAACCCGCGAAGTTGTGAATCCGCGAAAAGTGAACCGCGAAGTAGCGAGGGATTACTGTACTTACAAACAATTTAAAACAAGTTCACGGACATCTAACCTCGCAGTTGTTGGAATGCTTTTGGCAGACACACTTCTGGTGCTCCCAGCTCCTAAAAATGTTATAAGTTGTAGATGGCTGTGGTGTAGCGGGTCCACAGCTCCCGTCAAAGGCCAGTTTTAAATAAATAATCGCAGCACTCAAAGCTTAGTGAGGGGGTGTGGTTGTGTGGCTGAAGCAGGTCCTGGGGAATTTGTGATGTGGTGCAAAGGTGAGAGGCGGTCCGCATCCGTAATTGTTCCCAGGAGCTGCTGATTGCCACAGCTGCCACGTCCTCTTCATAAATAGAAGCATGAGGCGGTTAGAGGGGTAAAAAAGTCAAAGAGAAAAATAAAACGGAGATTGCAGGAGTGAGGAAGAAGACAGGAAGCTGAAGGAGAAAGCCAGTGTGAGAGAGAGAAAGTGAAAGCAAGAAACAGCGAGCGAGTGAGCGCTCACAGGCAGCTGGATTGAAGAGCCCTTCCCGAGCAGTGTATGGCCGTCACCAGAGGAGGGTCAGTTGGAAGTGGTCGCTCCAGCAGAATGATTTCTAGGAGCTGGACTGACCGGTACTGTGGATGACTCCCTGTGGAAGGCAATAGGAGCCGTGGAGTCTTGGGAAGGTGTGCCCCAGTGTGAGCGACCTGGCCGTTGAGGAACCCAAGTCTCGGTCCAGTAGGGTAGCCGTACGGAGCCAGGGAACGGAAGGCAACCGGACAGAAGTAAGGTCAGCTGCAGGATTGGGCGACTCCCCTGTTGAGAAGTCTGATAGGAGAAGCAGGGGAGCCGCCAGGTAAAGAAGACACCGGCTTGTTTTTAAAGAGACTGCTTCCAGCATTATTTTAACCTCGTTTTAAAGGATTGCTGTTTTTCTATTTACTGGATTTTTTAACCTCCAGTCTGCACCTATTTTATGGATTATTTATTTAATGACTTTTTGAGGCAATGCACTTTATTTAATAGGACACTTGTTTTGTTGATTTTAATAAAAGCACTTTGCACTATTACACCATCCCTTTGCTCCATTTGTTATGCCTCATTGCCGAGCTCATCGGTAACATTACCGACCGTGAAGGGTTCAAGGGCTCCCAGAAGCTGAAAGGGAGCGTGGAGCGAACCCGCATAGTCAGAATGGCACATGAATGAGTAAACGAAGAAGAAAGAGCAGCACGTTGAAAAGAGACACGAAAGCGTTGGAGAGAAAAGAAGGCAAAAAACAATGCAAAAGAGAACAATAATAATCTAGGTGCAAATTCAGAAAATAAGGAAAGTAATAATCAGCCCGGACGTCCCGTGAGAGACATTTTGACGTCCCGCGAGAGACACTTTAACATCCCGCAAGACAAAGCAAGGACAGCTGCTGTACAGGCTTTTAAATGATCGACATGCATCGTGACAATTAGAACACTCAGCACAGCAGGAGGAGCAGTAAGCAAGCAGGTGATCCATCCGCATCTCCAAAGCGTGCGTTCAGCCTCCCCTTCACAACGCGAGCAGCATAGACGATAAGTGGCTGGCACGTGGTGCGCCCTGGGGGGGAGGGGGTGGGGTCACGAAGCGAGCAGGGGCAAATCCCCCTAGTATATATATATAGATGTTGTGGAAGATGAACCCTGGAACACAGACAGACACCAAATGTCTAAAAACACACAAGTTTATTTCCATCAGCACCTTCCCAACCAATCAAGTCAAGTCAAGTCAAGTTGGGGAGCATGCACTGGTACAGGGCATTACCGCACCCACTACATGACGAAACAACTCGGGATCCCAGTTGGCAACCCCCCCAGGCAGACACGCGGTCCAGTCCCCACCCTCCGGAAATTACCTTCTATCTGCCGCAGCCAGGTGTTACATGTGGCGACCCCTTGGCCTGGTCCAGCCACTTGGGTCCACAACAATGAGGATCTTACGAGCTGGATCACCTTTGGGGAAATGCACCACATGATCGTAGTGCCGTAACTGACACTCCGTCACAATGCAGGTAGAGTGCCTCATTCAGGACTCCATGAGCAACCACTCATTCGACAGAAAGTCAAACCAATGGTACCCAATGATTTTCCAGAGAGACACAGTACCAAAGGAGTCCAGTCTTCATCTCAGGTCACTGGATAGCTTCCATGTCTTGCAACCATATAACAAGATAGGAAGCACCAGGACTCTAAAGACTTGGACCTTCGTCCTTTTGCATAGATATCGGAAGCACAACACATCGCTTTCCAGCAACCTTATGACACCTCATGCTCTCCCACTCTGTCTACTGACTTCCTAGGAAGAGTCGCCAGAGACATGAATATCACTGCCAAAGTAAGTAAACTTCTCAACAAGGTCGACAATATCAGGAGTACATCCGGGTGCTTTATAAAAGGGGCCGCCTCACTCCATTCAGAGGGTCGGAGTTGGGAGGCAGAGGGCAGAGCTTGTGGGAGAGGAGTGGAGGAGGCAGAAGAAAAGACGGAAAGTCAAAGGAAAGTAAAAGTAAAAGGACTGAGTTGTTGTTATATCTGATTGGTGAACTGTGTGAGGTGCTGTAAAGGAAAGAACTGAAAATAAAAAGTGTGACTTGTGTCAGTGTGCCTCTTGTGTCTGTCTGTGTCGGGTTGGGTGGCTGGCACATCCCCTGGAGTTGTCACTATATATATACTGTATACGGTTTCTAAACTCTTTTGGGACTTCCCTCAACGGGACGACACGCTGAAGAGCGTCCCGAAGTGCAACTGCTGCATCTATGGAAGACAGGCTCCCAGTGCTGTAGCAGCTCGCCGTGGAAGCAAATTAGCCTGCCATCGATGGGTGATGCAAGGAACATTATAAATGCAGGCAACAGTATTATTTGGCCACTAACCTGGCCACAGTTGTGCTTGATTGCTGTGTCTGTGTATATATAGAACAGTGGTAGATCCCACTACAACAAATAACCATGCTGTTCCTGTTTCAAGCTGAATAAAGCTGGTTTTGCTAAAGTACTGAGACTCAGCCTGGTGTTTTGAGGTGCAAGACAGGGACTCACACATCACAATATATATAAACACATTAACATGTGTGAATTATGAAATATGTGAATTTCCCATTGGGATTAATAAAGTATCTATCTATCTATCTATCTATCTATCTATCTATCTATCTATCTATCTATCTATCTATCTATCTATCTATCTATCTATCTATCTATCTATCTATCTATCTATCTATCTATCTATCTATCTATCTATCTATCTAACAAATAAATACACAAAACTAAATAAAAAGGCTTAGCTATGTTACAACCCACAACTGCAATAACCAACTGTAATAAAATAAATGTTTACCAAGAAGATGCAGGTCTACCAGGCTTAACCAGTGTCCATCTTTTGTTCTTAAGCTAACAAGCCTGTAGTTATGCAAGGGCCATTTATTTTAATTAAAAATAAAAAGATTTGAACTCATTAAAGCAGCCTCCTTTTTAATTTCAGTGGAAGACACATTGTTGGCATCCTTTTCCCAGTCAGTTACAGGTGCTATGCCACTCTAAATTCAGATGGAAAAAAATTTACATCTGCCTTTCCTCTCCAAATATAGAATGATTCCTCAGATTTATGGTTGGCACCTTATTACTCCACTAGCTTTAAGGCAAAAGCCAATATTTCAATTTCTCTCTCCCTTTTTTTAATATCTGCCCAGCTCCACTCTTTTAAAAGGCTGCCTTTCAGAAGTCCTATCGCACCCTACACAACTGTGTTTGACCTTATTCAGGAAAATATCCCAGTCACCCCATGGGAGAAAGACTTTTAGAGACTAAGGTCATAAAGCTTATGAAACTGTTTCTGGACAAAGGCAGAACCATAACAACAGTTGCGTGGATCTTCCACCTGCAGCTAAAGTCACTTCAGTACACATGTACTTTGTGAGCATTCCCGTGTCGATCAAACAGAGGAAGCTCTGCAATCTACTTGTGACTTTACGCTGTAGGAAGATACGTAAATAAATCAAGGTAAATAACATTCGATCTGGCTTTTATTTAAGTAAAATATAAATGTTTTTATATAAAGACCATCACAAAATATAATTACAAAGTGGGCTTTGTACGATACCTTGGCCGTGCTGTTTCGTTGAAGAACAGGTATGGGGTAGACTGACTGGCAGGATGACGCCTGACCTGTTGCTACATTCAAACGGTGCCATATTTCGCCTTTACGCCTGGTGCAGCTGCGTTGTTTTTATAAGTGAGTAGATGTTTCTTGTGGGGAGGGCTTCTGTTCTCTTTCTCCAATGTAGAACCCTCATTCTCATCTGACTTCACCTCTGTTATAGCACGTCTTTATTTGACAACAGCAGTGTCAGAGCGGGGAGAGCGTGAACGCGACTGAGATAATAAAACTGAATTAAAAAAAAATAACGCTAACATTTGCAAGTACCACACATTTACACCAGCTGTTACAGACTCAAATCAAATGTATGGTTTTATTGTATAAGAGTAACAATATGAGCAGCTCACTACTCAAAATGTTAATTCTGGGAAGTTCCCAGGATCGAACCTGCAACCTTGTTGATTATAAGTCAGCAGCTCTTAGCTCTGTACTACCAAAGCAGTTGTTCCAATGATGTACACTAACCCGATTTCTTTTTCTTCGGTTATAGTCTTGAATAAAAAAGCACTTGTTTTGTTATACTTGTACCTTTTGTGAAAGTGTTTATTTGGACTTCAGTCTTCACACATTATATACTCCATGTCAAAATTTTGTCGTTAGTACTAAAACATGAAAAAAGTTTGTCTTTTACGTATGTGTTCAACATTTCTTGCATTTCCTGTCATCTTCCACTTACATAGATCTATGTGGACACGGAACACACATGAAATGCATGTGTTCCAAATAACGATATATTATTTACACTATACAGCTCCCAGTACCTCACTCCCAGATAAACAAGGCTTGAGCTGGGAGAGCTTTTTGCCCTTTCTGCTGCAATGAGAGGATGGGATAGCAGGCTGCTTGCTGCTTGTGTTTATCAACACATTTGCAAAACAAAAGACGCTGAATGGAAAGGTGCAAAGATATTTAAGGTGGGCCAGGATTACAAGTTTTTTTGTAGCCTTCAGGTGTTCTAGTGTTAATTGTGCAGAATTTCAAACATTTGCTCTGTTTTTTTTACTCTTCTTTTGGATTTGTGTATTTTGACATTGTTTGCTGCAGGAGTGCACATTTCAGGCAATTCCTTCTATTTACTTTGTTGCTTTGTGGAGCTCTTTGTTAAGACATTTTTTTTGGTGAAAATAAATCTTTTATTTTTATAATGAACCTATGTTTGCCCTTTTGTTACTAGCAAGGGCTTGACCATTTTACCCCCACTAGTGGGCATTATGAGATATTTTGAGACTTTGTTTGCTAAAAGACCCCAAGTTTACAACAAAAAAACAATAAATTAATTTCTTCATAAGATGTATACCACAATAAGCCCAGACCAGAGGCAAATAGAGAAATCAGGATTATATTAAAAGCTGCAAAACAAATGCATATAGATTTATCCAACTTTTTTGCTTTTAATAGAATATGTGCTTTACTAAACCTTTTATTTACTGTTATCTCATGCGTTTAATTAAACTTTCCAGATTAAATCTTTGAAATATAAAAAGAAACTAAAACAATATTTACTATGTAAGCAATGCTATGCACAGGCACATTTTTCTCACTCAGGAAAAAAATTAAAAGATACCATAAAATTAAGGGAACAATGGACTGAATTTATTACAGAGATCACGAATAGAAGGCAAGAGATTAGGGAAAAATTACGACTTTAAGGATCAGATCAGAACGTATGATTACCTTTGATTAAGCAACACAGAAAATAGAAAGATACATGACAAGCACCCGAGGGAGGCTATCAGCCACAGACGGATCAATAATAACCACAAAAGTGACATCTGAAATAGTGGCAGGCACTGCAATGAAGAGATTTTAATCATGCTGAGTGATTGAAAAGAGGCCATAATCCTTAATTTAATCCTGCAGACATTTTTACAATATAACCAAGCTTACTTCAATCTTTAGTACTAATAAATCACCCAAGAACATATGCTTATAAGCCCACTCCCTTATTAAAGAAGCAAAAGGAAAAGGCAAAAAAATCGAAATGCATAACCTATAACGGTAAAAGACATTTTTATTTAAAGTAAAATGTCCTCTCAGAATTTCATTTACATATATAAGAAAGAAAAACAAAAATAGAGGAAGTGGCATTAAAGAGGTTGATCGTGAAAAATAAGCGAGGTAGTGTCCTACACTGTGGACTCCATCCATTATGACAATGAGCATTAAAGCACTGAAACAGAGAAGGCTATTATGATCATTGGTAACAATAGGAATCCTAGCCAACTCTCATCAACAAAAGATTGTCTGCTAATGCAGCCAAAACGGTATATAAAGGTTTACAGGAGCCCACCAATTGGCTTTCACCAGCTGACAATAAATACAAAAATATGGTTAAAAATAACCCAACATAACTTTACAGTAGTTGACTGCAAATAAAACAACAGAGAGATTGCAGTTTGTTTAGTTTGCAACCTCCTTATCCATGCCATGAACACTTTGGAACAGGTTTCCCAATCCAGGGTTAAGGCTAATTACTTGAACTTAAGATTGTGGTTGAATTCTAAGGAACAAGGGTGCATTGATAATTCTTCTGAGCTTTATAGTGTCACGGGGGGTGGTAGTGGGTGGGTTGGATAGCTTGATATCTTGCAGGTTAGAGCATTTTGGTGTCCAGTATTTCATGTACCAATGTTGGGTTACCTGTGGTACAGTGGTGGTAACTGCTTAGAGTGTACTAGCATGAAGAAATGTGTGTGACCCTGGGAGGCAGCTAGTGGGGTTCTCTTGAGGGTACCAGCAAGTTAGCCTAATTAGGTAGTAGCAGTTTCTTTTTAACCCCAGACAAACAAGAGTTAGCTTATGGGGGGGGCCATGAAAGAGGTCAGTAAAAACCTTCAAGACAGGGAAGTGGAAGCTGGAATAAATGGGACAGTTAGCTATCATCCTGAAATCTCAGAAGCGTTCCTTTAAATATTGCTAAAATGTCAGGGTAATAGGGACACTATTGGTCTCTAGAGAAATCAGTGTAGTCAAAGTGCAGCCTCTGACCTCAACCAGTGTCACGCAGGGCTCATTGAGATGTTTTTCAATTAGTCAATGGCACACCAGGTACACTTTAATATTAACAAAAGTGTGCAGTTTAGCTAATGTGCTTCTTAATTTCTCCCTATTCCCACTTTGACTTTTCTTCAGGTGCTCCAACAACCCAGAATGCCAAGGTCAGGTTAACTGGTGACTCTAAGTCAGCAATGGTGTGTATGTAAGTTTGATCTGAGATGGACTGAACCCAATTTAAGGTTTGTTCTTGATTTGCACACAGTTCTTCTGTTGATATGCATCAGCCAGTGGATTAAACGGGTTTTGATAATGGATGGAAGGCTTATTGTTTGAAGCGAAAAAACACAGCATCTGAGACACTTACATAATTAACTGATCCCAATTTGAGCCATGTAATATCATAATGCAAGAAGAGTACTACATGAGCTGCATACTGAATGCACCAAACTACACATCTTCAGGAACATTTTCACTCTAACTAATTTAATAAATCAGGTGCCAATTCTTACCTTTCATTAATCATTGCCTCAGAGATTGGCAATGTGTTGCATGTTGGTCAGACTAATAGTACTATATGTAAAATAAAGTTTGTTTAGAAAGACCTGTGCATGTATCGAATATGTTCCTACATGATAATGATTTTATCTTTCTACCTCACTTCACAGCACAGGTACAAGCGGAATTCTCAGGCACCACACTAAAGCCACAGAGTTTCAAAAAGTGTGTGCAAGATCCACAGGTATAAATTTAAAATAATCCTGCAATGTTTGGTTATGTTACCTTACAGTATGACGACATACGTGTTGCTTACCATTCAGAATGAGATAAACAGTAAGTGTGATGTGCTTAACTGTTTAATATACTGGATTCCTTATTTAATTACTAAATATGTTGGAATTTTTGGGGTTTTTTTTCTATAAGAATAATGTAAGACGTATTGTACAGGAGTATTCAGGTAAGCTGATTTGTTTTTTTTATTTACTATATTGAAGTTATGTATTTTAATGTATTCTTGATTACCATGGTGCCCAAGAGTGGCAATGTATTGTGTGCTTTTTGGACCTGCTACTATTACAGTAATACAGCTGCAACTATATAAACATTGTGCTCTTCACACCTCGTGATCCTAGATGAGAGGGTTCAATAAGTATTTTGTTACTTTTTTTCTGCCAAAGGCAAGCCTCATCTGCTAGCATGCTATCATTTTTCTATCCTTTGTAATAAAACAAAAGATATGTATTGATCCTCTCAAGTATAATCTTAGTGGAATATCTATGTAATTCACTTCTGTCTGACTCAATTTTACTCTTCTAATGTTGCATTTCCCTGCTTGAACCATTATTGCTATTGGTCCAAGCCATGAAACAACACTGTGCAGGGATCACAAAAAGCTCTTATTATCCTTCATCCTTGGCAAACATTAAGGTCACAATGAGGCTGGCATTCTTCCAGTGGCTTAGTCTTGGATTGCTGACCCATGTAAAAATGTTTTCCTTTCATATTTGAATAAAAGGAGTGTGAGATTTCATTTATTTCTAGAGGAGTGCTTGAAGAAGCAGCAGCTGATAAATGTCCTAGCAGCTGTAAATAAAGTGCTGCAGAGTTTTAAGTCTGTACAGAACATTAAGCAATCATACATTTGTGCACATTAAATGCTAATTTACTATGTAACACTTGAAAAGTAATATATTTCTTTTATCGTGCACGATAAAACAATAAACATGCACATTTCAAACAGGAAAAACTCAAAAGAGCAGTTGTTTGGATTATAAATAATACAGAGTGCAGTTGGCAGAATACCCAAGACAGCATTAACACCTCAGGACGTTTAATGATGCACTAAAACGCTGCCATTAATTGCTGCCAGTAGAGAAAGTGGCAAGAATGCTTCTTTTGTCATATATTTTGAAGTAAGCATTTCACCATGTTTGCTTTCAGCATTACTTTTTATTTGATGTTTGCCATAAAGCACATATTTCTAAAGCTTACAAATCAGCTAAATGAAGGTTTATTACTAAACAATACATAACTTAACCGACAAATATGAAAATAAATATATAGAAAACTGTGCAATTTCAGCAAGGTAATAATATTGTTGTTTGAATCCATCTACTGTATGTATTCATTTTCAAAGACTGCTTTTTTAAAAATAGAGTCAAAAGCAATTAATGATGGGACACCATATACATTCACTCACCACTTTGCATTTTGCTAAATGAAAGAAAACTACCACTTTCTTGTTCTTTTTAAAATTGTAATATGTATATATATATATATATATATATATATATATATATATATATATATATATATATATATATATATATATATCCATCCATCCATTTTCCAACCCGGTGAATCCGAACACAGGGTCACGGGGGTCTGCTGGAGCCAATCCCAGCCAACACAGGGCACAAGGCAGGAACCAATCCCGGGCAGGGTGCCAACCCACCGCAGATATATATATATATATATATATATATATATATACTAGTCATTTAGCCTGTTACAATAACGGGCGCTAGAACAGTAGTGCATAAACATTAGTAGGAACAGTCTATATTAAATGGCAAGGGACTTTCACCTCATTCTTTTTGTTGGTCATATTTTTCTTTCTTTCAGCCTTTCTTTTGTTGATGTTTACTTGCTGAGCTGACCGTTCTTCGTGGGCTGCCGCCGTGTATTGTGTGTCTTTAATTTTCTGTGACAATATTACTGTCTTGTACGGCTCTATTCAATAAAGGCGCGCACAAAAAGGCGAGCTCAATTGTGCGCGCCCATATTTAAGGATACCGTCTTGTACATCCACTGGCTTGTACGTCCGTAATATACCTTTAATTTTCTCTGGTGGTAATACAGGCGTGCGCGTCGGTAATACGTCTTTAATCTCCTCTGACAGTAATACTGGCTTGTATGTGGCTGTAATATGCGTCACTGTATTGTGTACCTTTAATTTCCTCTCGCAGTAATACTGGTTTGTATTTCCGTAAAATGCCTCTAACTTTCTCTGACAGTAATATCACGCATCGCACCATGCCCCGTGCATGCACTCTTCACCAGAAGCCCCGCGCATGCGCACTTCATCAGAAGACACCCACACACGGACATCTGGACGCACATAGGGATTTTATATATTGTGACGTCCCGTCGAATAACACACTCAGGAGCCGCTTGACCGGGGAAGTCTTCCAAAAATGCCGACTGGCTTTTTATTCAATCAGCCGCGATATAAACGGTGCCCTACAGCCGCCCGTTGTCTGGGTCACGGGGACACCTCCAAAATAACAAAGACTAATCACCTTCGTCCTATCTACCTCTCTTACTCTCCCCACAGTTACTTCCCTTCCTTACACCTTATATTGTTCTCCCGCCTCCAACTCCAACTTCTGGCCACACACACCTTTTTATCACGCCCCATTAATTAACCCATATCCCTGTCACTCATCTCTCTCTAGGGAGGTGCCCCAAGCCCTTACAAACAGGGTTCCCTCAAGACTCCACCCCAACACTGCTTCCCTTCCCTATAGTCCATGCAATGGCAAGACACATCACAATATATAGATATATATGAATATATATGTGTGTATGAGTGTGTGTGGGTGTGTGTGTGTGCGTGTGTGTGTGTGTGTGTGTGTATGTGTGTGCATGCATGTGTGTGTGTGTGCATGTGTGTGTCTGAGGATTGCCTACCAAGCTCATCTGAGGTAAGCACTACCACTCTGGGACACAAAGGGGTTTGGTCACTGATTGTAACATCTCCCTTTTCTTCCACAGTCATGAGAAACCACCCACAGAGGGAAACAGATTCCGCCCCTGTGTTCCCGCCACTATAAAAGCAAGACGCGCCCAGCATGGCACGTCTCACTCAGGAGAGAGCAGACTAATTATTGGAGCTCCTATCTGAAATTGAAGCACCCACGCAAAGACTAAAGAAGCCTTTTACTTCATTTTTAGCTAATACAGTATGTTTCTTTTTTTTTTTTTTTGCTTTATTGAAAATGTCATTTTCTGTTCCTGTTTAAGGACTGTGAAAATATTAAAAAGGGTGACCCGGTTAGTGCCCCAACACCACCTCTGTGACCAGTATATTCCCTTGGCCGACTAATATACAGTATATATACTGTGTGTATATATATATATATATATATATATATATATATATATATATATATATATATATATATATAATATATAATATATACACACATACACACAAAAAATCTTAACCTTCTGACTTGAAAGAAATCACTTATCTTCAAAGTAGTATTTATAGGATTGCCTAGTCATAACACACATGTCTCCTTTATCTGAAAAATATGGAAATTACTTTCCTGTGGCAGTCATATGAGTCAAAATTTAGCTTGGAGGCAAACATAAGTGCCTCTTCTATTATAGCAATGTCAACCGTTCTGCTAGGTACAGAATGCTGCAGTGTGGTTTAATTAGCTCATTTTCTAGTCCTCTTAATGTTTATATCAAAAACATTATCTCAACCTCCCCTTTTAATCAAAGGCTTCAGGAGCCTAACTTTTAAGCAGTACACATATCAATCCATCAATGTTACATGACTATTTCTGTAAAGCAGAAAGATGCCCTGAGTGTAAACATTAATTCATTTAAAAATTCACAGTGAAATAATTCAGAGATATTCATTGTTACTGATAGCAAACCTTTGGACTGCAGGAGGAAAACCAATCATTGATGCTGGAGTCAACATTACCTAACGCACTTCCAAATACCTAGCAAAACATTAAGAACATTTTGGGGAAAAGACAGTGTCAGACTTACTAGTATTACCAATCATTTAATGCCATTGTTCAGAGTAACACCAGATGAGATAACACTGTGAAATGATAAATTCAATGCAAACTCCCACACTACATTGGATGTGCATTGGACTCTTTTGCTCAAATGGAAGAATTCTATCCCATGTTAGATAATTCAAAAGGAAACTGTCTACAGTTTCTTTACGAGGAACAGTGCAAAGTTTTTTTCAGAGGTTGCCAATAATTATTTTGGAGGCCTCCACCTCCATTCTATTTATTTATATCTTTATTAGTATATGAGTAACTGTCTTATAATGAGCCTTCAGCTCTCCAAACTGGGCTGTGGTATGGCACTAGGTGTTGCTTATTGTATCTTAACTATGTTTCAGAAATGTATGTATTTCATTTTTGACAAGATTGTGTCTTACATAATGAAGCATAATCTTTAAGCCCAGTTATTAAAACATACATTGAGGTGAACACAGTAATTAGTGTATCACAGCTCATTGTTTCACTGTACCTAACATTTCTAAAATAAAATAAAATTAAGATCTGAAGATCTCCAAATGCAGTACTATGAACCTATTTCATGTGTGAAAGCTCTCTGCGTGTGAATAGGTACTTGCTAAATTCTCCTTCTTCCTCTTAATTTGGTTGCTCCCGTTAGGGATTGCCACAGTGGATCACCTTCTTCCATATCTTTCTGTCCTCTGCATCTTGTTCTGTTACACCCATCACCTGCATGTCCTCTCTCGCCACATCCATAAACCTCCTCTTAGGCCTTTCTCTTTTCCTCTTACCTGGTAGCTCTATCCTTAGCATCCTTTTCCCAGTATACCCAGCATCTCTCCTTTGTACATTTCCAAACCAACACAATCTCGCCTCTCTGACTTTGTCTCCCAACTGTCCAACTTGAGCTGACCCTCTAATGTACTCGTTCCTAATCCTATCCTTCCTCATCAGACCCAGTGCAAATCTTAGCATCTTTAACTCTGCTACCTCCTGCTAATAATTGTGCAAAATTTATCTTTAACTACATGATCCCATGCACTTTAAAGTAAGATATGAATCCATTACTGATGTTAAACACGTTTCTCATGTCATCTCATCATTTGCCTAAAGATTAAAATCTTTTCAGTCCTTCCTAGCAGGTCACAGTCTACAGCCCTGAAATCAGTTTAGCAACTTGTCCCTGAATTTCTTTTAATGATGTTATGATTTTATTCTAATATGGGACCAAAAGAGCACTCCATATGTAAGATGTACTGGTTGTATAGCATTAGCATAGTCCCTCTGGACTTGTATGTAATTCTTTCTTTTGCCTTACCATATATTCAACATAATATATATTCAACATAACATAATATTTAATTTTCGTTTTCCATAACCTTTACGCAAGCCTTTAGGTGCTGTCTACATAAACAAAAGCTGCCAAACTCTCCTCTTTTTTTCTAAACATTTTTTTCTGTAACTCTATTATTCAAACTGCTGCAATTAAGTTAGCATGTGTTCTGCCAATTACACTACACCCAAGGTGAATTTAGGAAATAATTAAAGCAAATGCTGATGGATTTTGTTTATTCTCTGATTACAAGGTATTGCAAAATCTAACGTGGAGTATAAACAGATATTTAATTCTAATTTGTTGTAATAATTGGTGCTATTTTCTTTTCTCTTGCATGTACACATAGAAAAGAGAGAAAAAGAAATGACTTTATAAATTTATATAGCATCATTTACATAGTAAACTAAACAGCATCAAAAAACATTTATGAAGAAAAATTATTTTTTTAACTCATTGAAATCCATGAACCTGACACCAGCAATATGCCCTGGTAAGGAATTAACTCTAAGTGTATTGTACACCAGTCTGTCTATGGATGCACATGCTCAGATACTGGGCAAATACACAGTGAACATTTAACTCAACATCCCATGTTTGAGAAAGACCAAAAATTCACACAAACATGAAAATGTTAATAATCTACACAGACAAGAAACCCAGTGGACCAGACATACAACAATAGCTACAGAATCCATAACAAACCAATACTAACCACTGCGGCACTACACCTATCATTACCAAGTGAGACAGGGTGTTTATTATATCGTCATTAGTTTCACTCTGCTTACCCTAAAGAGGGACATGGCAGCAACACACTGACTGGGGATGATGAGCTCACTCTACCCTCAACAACATCCTCTACAACATAAAAAATTGAACACCAAAAGGAGACCATTCAGTCCATCAGGCTCATTTGTTTAGCTAATAGCTAAGTTGCCCCACTAGCTCATCCCAAAACATCTTAAAGGTTTTCAGAGTTTCTGCTTCAATTACATGACTCTGCAGTCTGTTACAACTCTTTGAGTAAAGAAGTTCTTCCTGGCTTCAGTCCTAAATGTACTTCATTTTAACTTGCAGAACACTTGTTGTATTTCCAGATACTCCCGGTCCAGCTGAGAGACATATTCTCCTCAGCATTAACTAGGTTTGCCCCTGTGTCTTCTCTCGGCTGGTTATGCCCTGGATACCTCCTGTGGGAGACGATAAGTGGCATTCTAACTGTGTACATGCCCAAACCACTTCAGTTGATCCTGTTGATTCAGAATAGTCATGAGTTTACTCCAAGGTCCCCCAGTAATGCTGAAAGACACATCCATCTGCATGGTCAGACTGGCCAGTGTGTTGCTACCACAGTCATCATTAGGATAAGTGAAGTGAAAATGATGACAGTTTAACTGAAATATACTATATACACCATATGCTGTTGCATTAACTAAAATTGTTAAAGGCTACATTTAGTTGTATTAAAATAGGTCTGGAAAATTCATTTGGATGAAGATGTAAATTTTTGAGTATGAAGCAACAGAGTAGAGGCTTTTATTTAGGGTAGTAAGGAATGAGGACAAATTAGGAAGTTTACAAATATAAAATACAAGGAAGGAGTCCTACAGTTAAACATCTTTAAAAGAAAAGCAATCTTATGGGAATGTTAAGGTATACAGGTGATAATACCGCAATTCTGACAAATACATTAAACAATACGTTCATATACAAATACTCTGAGGTTGAACACATATTTGCAATTTACTACCATCAGTTTGCACCAAGTAGTAGATGTTCCTTGAGTATAAGCACTACTACAGTAACAAAGGTAATTTTTAAGTATTCAATGAAAAAAAAACACTGAAGGCATAAAATAAATAACCCACGGAGCTGAGTTATCTCACCATCTTTCTTCTATGCTGAAAAATAAAAGATAGTCATTAATAACGGAAATCCTTAATAAAACTTGACATTGTTTGTTGTTAATAATCTGGACACACACAAGATCAAGATCTGCTTTGCAGCACATTACAAAAGAATTATAGAAATACACAATTAATACAAAGGACATGTCGCGATGCTGTGAAAACACAAATTTTCAGAGTTCAAAACACTTCAGCCCGCCTTCCACTTTTTAATTGTTGTCAACCATATATTTGTATAAAGCTTAAAATAAACGAATGTGAAATTAAAATCATGACAAAATATTACTGCTTTATAGCACTTGGAAACCAGTGCAGTTCTTTGCAATGACACCGTATGTATGACTTTAATAAGATCTCCCTGCCATTAGTGTACGTTTCTTCTTTAAGGGACTTGAACTCCACAGTCCAGAGGCATACTGCTAGATTGACTGCAAACTGTAATTTGACCAAAGTGTGGCCAATAATGGACAGGTGTTGGTTCTTGAAAACAATTATTATACAAACCAAAAAATACAAATACATAACTCTAGTTATCAAGTCCTAACACTGGTTAAGTTTAGGGCTGATTTCAAAATCCTACTTTTATCTTATAAAGCCTTAAATGGTCAAGGCACTTCTTACTTTTCTGAACTTATTATTACTTAACAAACCAAAGTGCATGTTGAGATCTCAAGATTCTGGCTTACTTCAGATTCCACGGATTAATAAAATAACAGTGGGAGGTTGAGCTTCTAGTTACAGGGCCTCTAAACTGTGGAATGATCTGCCTGCTAATATCAGAGATGCCCCTTCAGTCTCAGCTTTTAAATCGTGGCTGAAGACTCACTAATTTAGCCTAGAATACCCTGACAAGAAATGCTGATTAGTGGTGTATACTACATTTCGGTTGGTTAGTCATTTGTACAAAAATTTAAGTAATACATTATTTTTAAACCATTACTAATCCTTCTTTGTTGGTAGAGGTCTCCAGGACTTTCTCTTTTATAATTTCAATCTCCATAGTCAGCTGGCCACAGTTCATAAATTAATTACTGGACAGGTATTGTTGGTTTCCATGTATGCTTAATCGGATTTACCTTTATTCTCTGTGTGTTTTAACACGTCTGTATTTAGTAATTAGCATAATGTATACTTGTATCATAACAGAGAATTGTTCACAGCGCTCTGCATCTTCACTCAGTGAGAGCGCTATACAAAAAATAAGTTGTAATTGCAATGAAGCAGAATGGACTTAAAAGAGTATTATAATGGCTAAGTACAATTACTCAGTTAACAACCACTGATTTCCTATTTAGTTTACACAATAACCAGAGCGGCAGGTAGGATCATACATTTTGCTTCTGTTATATTATATTTGAAAAATTAAAATGGTTTCCTTTTTTGAACCTTGTCCAAGGACAAAGGATTATTATTTTTTGACATTTGGCTTTCCCATCCTTGGGCATGTGAAAGGCATTATATACATAAAATGTATTATTATTATTATTATTATTATTATTATTATTATTATTATTATTATTATTATATATAAAGTGTTCAGAGTCTTGAATGCTGCACAGTTAGCAACAAAGTATTTGTCTTGCATGAAGTGCAGAATTGATTTCAACCAGATCTTTGCTATTTTTAAACTGCCCAAGTATTTGAGGTCCCATGTGAAACAAATGTACATACATGTACTTTTCATTTTACAAAGAATACAGAGGAATACAGACCCGGAGGTCTGAAAATATACTGAAAAAATAACTTTTTTTAAGCTAAAAGATGCCTTTCATCTATTCTCTACAACAGCTCTCTTCTTCACTGGGTCATAGTGAGATGCAGCTGAGCGTCTCAAGTTCTCCAAGAAGAACTAGCATGGCCCTTAACTATTTCAATCTCCAGTGGAACTGTGAGCTCACCTTTGAATCTTATGAGTTCTTGGAAGAAATACGTGAACATAAGAGAAGACACATAAGCTTAATCCAACAGGAATTCTTGCTCAGATCTGAAACACAGAGCTGTGCCCTATATACAGACAGTGCCCATTACAGTGTACCATCACACTGAATTTTACTTTTTCTTCAGTACACTAAATAATACCAAAGTTGATGTCTTAAAAATGCACATTAATATATAACAGCAACATTTTAAAAAGTACCACCCCTTAGAGAACAATTTTATATGACACTGGAATACTTTTTGGGGTATACATTTTGCCAAAGCTCACATACTAGAGGACAACAGTGGATATTAAGTGGAAGTGAAGCCAGGGAGCACTTGAAGCCATATAAAGAGATGTAGGAATCTGGAACAAACTACCATGTCATGTAGCTGAAACAGAAACCTTGAAAAACTTTTTAAAAAGTCTGAATTAGACATTGAGACTACTTAGCTATTAGCTAAACAAACAAGCCTGATGGGCTGAATGATCTCCTCTTATTTGTCAAACTTCTTTTGTTCTTATGTTCTAAGAGCTGCAGAAAAGTCATAGGAATTACACTGAATGGAACGCATGAATGTATGCAGATCTATTGAGTTTTAAAAGCTGTCAAACATATAACAGTTCTCACTGTTCAACTAAATCAAGAGCACAAATAATAATAACATTAACATTACTAGCAATATAGTTTAAAGCAAGGTGCAATGACAATGAGGCAGTAAGCTAAAGCAAGCATCTCCAAGGCTACAGTATGTTCATCTTAAACTTACAGAAGCAAATCTGCTCATTTCCTTTCTCAGCTAATATTTACAATACTGTTGTCAAAAGGTTTCTTAGTTGTGCAGTGCTATGTACATTTTTAGCAGTGGTTTATATAAATCATAGATTTTCCCTGAAAACAATTTTATTTCATACTTGCTGGTTACTCCAGCAATTTACCTGTAAATAACCAAGCTGAGGTCACATATGAAATAAAGCTATCGTCAACACCCAGGCAACAAAATCTTTCAATTCAAGACTTCTTATGATATCTGGGAGACTCAGCGTTTGTGTGAGCAAAAATCACATAATGATGCACTGGCATTAATGCAAGCGAATCAATCATGAAACACTCAAGCAACAGCACAAGTTTACAACTGACATCAAAGTTTTCACAAGCAAGTGTGGAATTTAAAGTTTGTGTTTTTTTTCAATTATTTGAAAAAACTGGAATTTCATCTAGTAAGCGGAATAAAATTATTTTCACTATCACATTTCTCAAACAGACACACCTATGCTATGAGTATCAGCGGTGCATTTGGTGAAGTCTATGCACATACTCACTCCCTTACTATTGAACATGGCTCAGACACAGAAAGCAGAGGGTGATGGTGCGAGGAACCTCATCAGAACTGGCTGATGTTAAGAGTGGTGTTCCATAGGGGTCAGTGCTAGGGCCGCTGTTATTTTTAATATACAGTATATAAATGATTTAGAGTATAATATAAGTAACAAGCTGGTTAAGTTTGCAGATGATACCAAGATAGGTGGATTAGCAGATAATTTGGAATCCGTTATATCATTAGAGAAGGACTTGGATAGCATACAGGCTTGGGCAGATTTGTGGCAGATGAAACTTAATGTCAGTAAATGTAAAGTATTACACATAGGAAGTAAAAATGTTAGGTTTGAATACACAATGGGCGGTCGGAAAATCGAGAGTACACCTTATGAGAAGGATTTAGGAGTCATAGTGGACACTAAGCTATTGACTTCCTGACAGTGTTCTGAAGCCATTAAGAAGGCTAACAGAATGTTAGGTTATATAGCACGATGTGTGGAGTACAAGTCCAAGGAGGTTATGCTCAACCTTTATAATGCACTGGTGAGGCCTCATCTTGAGTACTGTGTGCAGTTTTGGTCTCCAGGCTACAAAAAGGACATAGCAACACTAGAAAAGGTCCAGAGAAGAGAAAAGAAGAGCGACTAGGCTGATTCCAGGGCTACAGGGGTTGAATTATGAGGAAAGATTAAAAGAGCTAAGCCTATACAGTTTAAGCAAAAGAAGATTATGAGGTGACATGATTGAAGTGTTTAAAATTATGAAGGGAATTAGTACAGTGGATCGAGACTGTTATTTTAAAATGAGTTAATCAAAAACATGGGGACACAATTGGAAACTTGTTAAGGGTAAATTTCGCACAAACATTAGGAAGTTTTTCTTTACACAAAGAACGATAGACACTTGGAATAAGCTACCAAGTAGTGTGGTAGACCAGTAGGACTTTAAGGACTTTCAAAACTCGACTTGATGTTTTTTTGGAAGAAATAAGTTGATAGGACTGTCGAGCTTTGTTGGGCTGAATGGCCTGTTCTCGTCTAGAGTGTTCTAATGTTCTAATTAAGTGAACAAAACACGATGCATCTTTAACATACAGTAACTAAAAATGTTCTCAACGCTGCAGGGTGCCCACCATTGCTTGATTCTAAAGTGTATACTAAAAGCTATTACATTTAGTAGGACGAGCAGGAAGTCAAACTAAATAAATAACAAATGAAAGCATTGTGGAGACTGGCTCGGACACAGGCAGGCAGACACGCTCATGTCACCCAACACACATTTATTTACACTATTATTTACAATTACGGTGCCACAAACCCCAATCTTCCCCAAAGTCCAGGCCAACCACTCTGCCTCTTCGGACTCTGCCTTCTCTCTTTCTATCACCTAGTCCTCTTCCACCCGACTCCAGCCTCGAATGAAGGGAGGCGGCCCCTGTATCCAGATGTGTTCCAGGTGTGCACCGGCAATCCCGCAGACACGCCCCAGTGTGGCGGTAATGTCGGCTGTCCTCCCGGAAGCACTCCAGGTGTTCCCTCTCTTCTTCCCTCCAGCACTTCCTGGTGTGGTGGAAGTACTGGGGTCCAGGGTCCTTCAGGCAGGGGGACGCCCCCTGGCGGTGACCACGGGCCCCTACAGGGTTGGGCTTCCAAGCCCTGTACCCATGGCCCCCAATACAACCAGGGCGGACGCCCCCTCGCGGTCTGGAGGAGGAATGAGCCCTCCTCCTGTCTTCCTCCCGTCCGGGTGCCACAGCATTTTTATAAGATTCTTATTCTTAGTAGGAGTCATCATTTGGAACATTCACAGAAGTTGGTATATTGCAATTACAACACAAGAAAGTGTGCTGCCCTTGTCACGCTGTTTTAGAAAGTGCTGCATCCCAAATCACACAATTGATGGCATTCACAAGAGAATAATAAAAAAAATTTATTTAAATTAATAAAACAACAAAATGAAAACATCAGGAATTAACCTTCACAACATTTTTGGATCAAACTTGAATGTGTTTAAAATTGGTAAAATCACACTAAAAGTCATGTGTTAAGGATGAAAGTTTGTGACTTTTTCTATACTTCATGGAATTAATGAAAAGTAAAAAAAAAAAAAGTAAAAAAAATAATAAAAGCTAAACACTCCTTAATTTGAATAGCTTCAAAAACGTTTTTATCTTGCTCTGCGTTTTGGGTGAAATTTGAGTCGCCATTGACTTTCATGGATTTAGGGTAGTTTGGGTGTTCACCAAACATAAAAACATCTTAAATGTCATATTTTCAACTCAGAATTGTGAAGACTTTTAGAAAAATGACACCAACTTAACAAAAAGTAAAAACATTTCCTAATTAAACATTTGTGTACTATTGCTACACATTTTGAATATTGCAATGTCCTACGGGTCAGTTTTGACCCACCATTGGCTTTAATGGATTTTCCACTGGATTTAGGTTGCTTTGTTTGTTCACAATCCTTAAATACATTGTAAATGCCAGCTTTTCAGCTGAGAAATATGAAGGTTTTAGCAAAGTATCCTAGCTTTACAAAAAAACAAAACTGTTTCCAAATGTAATATTTATCTATAGCTGCTACAGACCTATTGACTTTAATAGATTTTATGTTAGATTTAAGATGCTTTGTTTGTTCCCAACCCCTAAAAACATACTAAATGTCATTTGTTTCAAAAGTTAGAATCAGCACTGAAACATTTGATGTCAAGGGCACCTAAAGGCAGGGTGTTCAGAACTGCATTAAGAAGTACCCGGAATCTGCAGAATTGAGTCAGCACTTAAAGACTTTGTGTGGGTTAAATAAATGTATTCCTAATCAGAACGTTGCTATAATAATTGCAAAACAACAACACAAATAAAAACTACTGACTCAAAGAAACAAACCCAAATGCACAAAAAATTAATCAACCATGCATTCATGACACACGCATTGGTAACACATTGATACAAGGATTAGCACCGCTGCCTCAGAGCTCCAAGGATCTAGCTGCCATGGCCAAACTTATTACTGGCTGCATGGAATCTGCACGTTTTCTTCCACTTCACAAAGACATACATGAGTAGTTCAGGGTAAAAAAAAATCTGTTAGCACTGCTATCTTACATGTCCAGGGACCCGGATTAAATATCCCATTACATTGCTGCAAAATCACCAAAGTTACATAAAATGTTCACACTATATACAGTATATGGAAAGAGAGGACCCATAATAAATACGTACAGTTTTAAGTTAATGCTTGTGAGTTTCTTTTGTGTATATGTGCGTTTTCTCCTTTATTACAACACATAATGAGGGTCAGAAAATGAATGAATGACTGGATGGATAAGCAAAACATGATACCACGTGTGCATTCAATTGATTAATATGCAGTATAGGATATACATAAGTATACAACATGTTGTTCTATCAAATCTTATTTATAAGCTTAAAACTAAACCATCCTCACTTTACTAAAAAAAAGCTCCAAAATGCATATCTTAAGCAATAGTCACCTATGCAGTTGTCTTTCTTTAAGCAATGGTCAAACTATACACAGTGGTATTAAAGCCATGTGGTTATTTATAAAGAGGAAAACAATTGCCATTCATTGATACCATATCAAGAAGAACTTTTCTTCATGAAACAAAGAGTTAAATGTTTTCTCCTTTGCAGGAAAAAAATATATCAAGACATTATTGAAAAATGATTTACTTGAGGCTATGGAAACATATGTTTTAGAAGAGGCACAAAATAAGACTGCAGACATCCTTAATTTTTGTTCAAGCCTGTAAAAGAATTGTACAGTCTTGCAATCTTCAACAGAAATAAAGCTGAAGTCACCCAACCAAGAAAAGTGTGTCGGAAAGACAGCTGCTGTGCACACATCTCAGAGCTTGGAAATAATTCAGCTGGAAGCTCGGTTCCTCTTCTGTCATAATTCTTTTGATGAACAGCAGTCTGTTTCTGAGTAACATCTGCATTAGGCTCAATGTGTCAAGCTTAAAATTAAACAACCGGAGGCATTTCCTGTAATGCACAGTTTTGCAAGTGTGTCTCAAAAGTTATAATTTTTTACATTAGCAGAAAAAAAATACATAAATAGGGGAAAGATGTTGTAGAAATAGAGCTTCATTGCGTTCAGTGTGGAAAAGAGGATGGCAGTTAACATTTACTAGGAAGAAACTTACTTCCCAAAATACTCAATACTTATATGTCACATAGCACAAGTAAATTATCCTTTTATCCCTCCTTCCTTCCTTCCTTCATTTTACAGGGCACTAGCAACTAACCTGCATCCAGATATTAGGATGACTAAAATTCTGCAGGAACTACAAAGTCACAGCATGTTTTTGGACTCTGTGGGAAACTGGAGGAAGAATACAGTATATATATATATACGGTCACTTGCTAAACACCACTTTTACCTTACTTTATTTTATTTTAATAGCTTCCAGTAACATATTTAAGAATACACAAAAAAGAATAATATAAATCAGAACACCTTAATATAATTTAAAAAGATGACTGAAGTATTGTGGAAGACTCCTACTTAATATGATGTTTTACATTTTAACAATACAAATAGAGAGAAATGATAGTACAGGTCAACTTTGCTGCTACAAAGCTTCAGGACATGTTCAAATCTCAAGTAACTTTCTCTTCACATACCCAGCTCTTCTGTCCAAACGATATCTGTATTTAGATAATGAGTGACTATGGAAGTGTGAATGAGTGTGTGCTGCGATGGACAGTTGATCCATTCACAGCAGTTCCTGCTAGGATATGCTTTGGCCCTCTACATCACTGACAGGCTTGGAAATGGGTGGAGATACTAATAATGTAAGAAGAGGCATCAAACAATACAGCCTTTAGAGAACTGGAGGAGACGGGAGACTTACTCTACACTGTAGAGTCTACAGTCTCTGATGTACGGAGATGATGTAAACTCAGGTTTGGCTTGCAAAGCTGCTGGAGCCAGCATATGCATATGCATAAGAAGCACATGCAATTTGCAAGTGTATTTGTTAGGAGACATATGGAGTGAATAAGATTATTGTGAGAATTAATAAGACCAGGAGATTTTTGATGAGACAAAGGTCTAGTCAGTAACACCAAAAGGTCAAAACCAGGAATCAAAACTAATCAGGAAACCAAGAATAAAAGGGTAAGACATTTCGCAGGCAATAAGTCCAAAATCAGAAAACAATCCTAGCACTAGGGCCCACTTGATGCTAGCCATATTAAAAAGAATCAATACATACAGTATCCACCAAGGGATGAGGCATAGTAAAGTTATAATGCATCTTCTAAGATGTTACAAATGCAACTATCATGGTCACATAACATGTCCAAGGTGTATTGTAATTAAAAAAATCAAGACAGGAATACAATTAAACTCTTTCAAATAAAGTATAAATGAAAATAAACCCTATAAACAGAATGTACATGTTGGAAAAATCAAAAAATATTTATGAATTTGAGTGCACATCAATGAGGACACCTAAAAGATTTACAAGCCAAGTCAGTCCTTCCAAGCCTGCCTAGAATGAGCCTCACCCCAAGCAGTCTGAAGTCCCAATTCATCAGGGAGGCTTTGGGCTTATCTCCAGTCTTTTCACAAGAGCAGCAATGACCACAGTTAGTGCTGTGGCTGATGCCTGCTCAGAACTATTTGTTACACCAGCAATCAAAGATACAATGTTCCGTGACCGCTATCAGACTATCCACTCTAGTGCTTAGATCTGGCAATGCTGTGCTGATGGTTTATGCGCCCAAAAAGAAGAAGTCTGTCTGCATTTTAATTACCATGGACCATAATGCGGAGTTCAGGCAAGATAAAAAAAAAACATGTTCAATTGACAATTCATGTTCAAATGGCATAGTGTTTTCAAATAGTGATGTTTTTGGAATGTGTGTGTGTATGCACAAAAGAGGCAGGGACAGATTCAGTCTCATTCCAGTGGTTACTGGAATATAAAATAAACACTTTTGCAAAGGTATAACGAAACAAGTGTGCATTTATTCAAGAATAAAACTGAATAACAAAAAATTCAGGGTAACAACAAGATACAGAGAAGACATGATTCACCAGCGTTTGTGTGTCTTCTTATATCCCTTCAGCAATATCTTTCACAGATAGCAAAACTCAAATCAAAGGCTTCTTCTTTTTGGGTGCATACACCGTCAGCACGGCACTGCCAGATCTAAACACTAGCGTGGTGAATTGTTTGTGTTCATTTGCAAAAAAAAGATGCTAATGAGGAGAGGTGCGAAGGATTTTAAGATGGCCCAAGATTACGAGTTTCTTCGTAGGTTCCAGGGATTCTAGTTTTAAGCGTAACCTCCCTTGTCTTGTACTCCCGATATCATGATACGTATATAACCTAACATGCTACTGGCCTTTGTGATCACGTCTGACAATTAAGTGTTCATTTTGATTTTTAGGTCCTTATGATAAGGTGCACTCCCATTATCCATCCATCCATTATACAACCCGCTATATCCTAACTACAAGGTCATGGGGGACTGCTGGAGCCAAACCCAGTCAACATAGGGCGCAAGGCAGGAAACAGACTCCGGGCAGGGCACCAGCCCACTGCAGGGCACATATACACAGATACACCAAGCACACACTAGGGACAATTAACACTAGAATTACCAGAGTCTACAAAAAAAACTCGTAGTTCCGGCCCACCTTAAAACTGTTCTCACCTCTCCTTTGTCTTCTAAATGTGCCGATTAACATGAGCAGCAAGCAGCCGGCTATTCCACTCCCACCGCCGCAGAACGTTCACTAAGTTTTCCCAGCTCATGCCTTGTTTGATTATCTGGGAGTGACTGAAGTGCCTGAGTTTTAGAGTGGAAATAGATCGCTATTTGGAACACACGCATTTCATGTGTGTTCCGTTTCTACAGTAATCTGTGTAAACACATTTTTAAAACAGAAACATTTTTCATATTTTAGTAGTAAATGACAAAATGTAGGCATAAACTATACAATGTATGAAGCCTGAAGTCCAAAGATCAAGTAAACACTTTCACAAAAGGTTCAAAGAGTAGACAACAGCTTCCGTGGCGTAGCGGTAAGATTTGCTGACTTGTAATCAAGTGTCTCCGGTTCGATCCCCACTCACTCCTATATTTGCCGTTTTTGTTAATATTATACAGTACACACATACATTTGGTTTGCGTCTGTAACACACGGTGTGCATTTATAGGACTTGTAAAAGTTACAGTTTTTTTTACTTTTATTCTCTCTAAATCACGATCACGGTACATACTACCGCCCCCCCCCCCCACCCCCCCCCCCCCCCCCCAGGGATCTGACGCTGTTATTTTTTATTTGAAATGGAATAACTGGAGATGTGAGTGGTGTTTTGAGACAATGGAACTGGATATTCTCTGATCTGGAGGGATAAAAGCTGACACACAAACGCTGGCGAATCTGCCTTCTTCGTATCTCACCCTCACTTGATTTTTTTTTTATTCAGTTTTATTGAGTGTTCCTGCTCATGCTGAATTAGTGTGCACCTTATGGTGTATGATGTCAAAAAAAACACAGACGTAGGTATATATGATATTTGAAATTATTCGTTTTATGACCTGTATAGTACATTTCGGAAAACTTTGTGGCACGGATGCAACATTATTCATATTCATTCGCATAACATCTTGCGGTTTGTAATCAGTGACTGCGTGTTTTTTTTCCCCGATCTTGCCAGTCCCTACATGTTGCTGTATGCTGTTTCTTTTGTACTCCAGGGCATGCAGAGGATAGAATAGTACACAGCAGTAAGTTCAGCGCTATATGCAATCATCAGATTCAAATGTTAACAGTTCACACACACGCAAGGATAATCTTTCCTACATTTACAACATGTGTACCTGTTACAATGTACACGCTTCTCTCTATGCTGTGATTCCTATTATACACCTGAAAGAAAGAGACAATATATGTGAAAACATCATCGCACTAATGCAATATTATTTGAAAATGAATAGCGTCAGATCGGGTGTGGATTTATGTTGGCACTATTACTGAAAGAAAAAAAGATCAACATGTGTGTTGATCCTGCAGCACTGAATAAGCTCACGCACTCTAACATCCCCCGCAAAAAGAGCAGCTTACTACTGAAAACGGCAAATATAGGAGTGAGTGGGGATCGAACCGGTGACTCTTGATCACACTTGGTTTGCGTCTGTACTTGCGCTGTTTCCTAGAGTCAGATCTGGAAGGGGGATATGGTGGGGTGGGGTTGTATCGTGATCGTGACAGTAACTTTTACAAGTCCTATAAATGTACACTGTGTGTTGCAGACGCAAACCAAATGTACGTGTGTACAGTAATCCCTCGCTATATCGCGCTTCGCCTTTCGCGGCTTCACTCCATCACGGATTTTATATGTAAGCATATTTAAATATATATCGCGGATTTTTTGCTGGTTCGCGGATTTCTGCGGACAATGGATCTTTTAATTTCTGGTACATGCTTCCTCAGTTGGTTTGCCCAGTTGATTTCATACAAGGGACACTATTGGCAGATGGCTGAGAAGCTACCCAACTTACTTTTCTCCGTCTCTCTCTTGCGCTGACTTTCTCTGATCCTGACGTAGGGAGATTGAGCAGGGGGGCTGTTCGCAAACCTAGACGATACGGACACTCGTCTAAAAATGCTGAAAGATTATCTTCACGTTGCTACCTTCTGTGCAAGCTGCTTCCTGAAGCGACATGCTGCATGGTGCTTCGCATACTTAAAAGCTCGAAGGGCACGAATTGATTTGTGCTTGTTTGTTTTTCTCTGTCTCTCTCTCTCTCTCTCTCTCTCTCTCTCTCTCTCTGCTCCTGACAGAGGGGGTGTGAGCTGCCGCCTTCAACAGCTTTGTGCCGCAGTGCTTCGCATACTTAAAAGCCAAACAGCCCTATTGATTTGTTTGCTTTTTTTCTCTATCTCTCTGACATCTGCTCCTGACTTGAAGAGGAAGATATGTTTGCATTCTTTTAATTGTGAGACGGAACTGTCATCTCTGTCTTGTCATGGAGCACAGTTTAAACTTTTGAAAAAGAGACAAATGTTTGTTTGCAGTGTTTGAATAACGTTCCTGTCTCTCTACAACCTCCTGTGTTTCTGCGCAAATCTGTGACCCAAGCATGACAATATAAAAATAACCATATAAAGATATGGTTTCTACTTCGCGGATTTTCTTATTTCGCGGGTGGCTCTGGAACGCAACCCCCGCGATGGAGGAGGGATTACTGTACTGTATAATATTAACAAAAAGAGGAACTCACGACTGAAAGCGGCAACTATAGGACTGAGTGGGGATCGAACCAGGGACTCTTGATTACAAGTCAGCAAATCTTACCGCTACGCCACAGAAGCTGATGTATTATCCTTGAACCTCTTGTGAAAGTGTTTACTTGATCTTTGGACTTCAGGCTTCATGCATTATATAGTTTATGCCTACATTTTGTCATTTACTACTAAAATATGAAAAACATTTCTGTTTTAAAAATGTGTTTACACAGATTACTGTAGAAACGGAACACACATGAACTGCGTGTGTTCCAAATAGCGATCTATTATTTCCACTCTAAAACTCCAGCACTTCAGTCACTCCCAGATAATCAAACAAGGTATGAGCTGGGAAAACTTAGTGAACGTTCTGCGGCGGTGGGGGATGGAATAGCCTGCTGCTTGCTGCTTGTGTTAATCGGCACATTTAGAAGACAAAAGAGAGCTGAGAACGGTTTTAAGGTGGGCCGGATCTACCAGTTTTTTCGTAGACTCTGGTAATTCTAGTGTTAAGGACCACCAATGCACCTAACCTGCATGTCTTTGGACTGTGGGAGGAAACCAGAGCACCCGGAGGAAACCCACACAGACACAGGGAGAACATGCAAACTCCATGCAGGGAAGGACCCGGGAAGCAAACCCAGGTCTCTTAACTGCGAGGCAGCATTGCTACTGCTGCGCCACTGTGCCGTCCCAACTCCCATTATATATTCCCATTTATATTACTATGTATAATTATATTTCATCTATCACAAATCTGTCCAAACCTGTATGTAATGATTCAGCAATTCTACTTTATCCACCTTATCTACTAGTTAAATAAATTATACTAAAACTTAATAAAAGTACTAGATTCTCCAAAATCTGTTTTAACTCCTACACAAAGAGTGCAAACTGCATGTCTTTCTCCTTATCAGTCAAATTCTCACATCAACATATGGCTCACATAAAACATCTAATTGGATAGGCAGAATTAATATAGCTTCAGGCTGAAATAAGATTTTATGAAACAGAATGACAGTATATACTGTCTGCTCAATATGTAGACACCTACTTGTCAATTATTTGTGGGTGAGAAGTGGCGTTTAGTACCTGCATCTGAGATCAAGACAGAAGGTACTGCAGAGGAGGGAAAACAGAACAGGGGAGATAGGGAAGACAGTGACAAGGCCTCCTGATTGATGCTGTTTAGAGTGGGATGGAAACTAACTCTAAATGGCTATCCAACATCAAGTACAATAAATTAGCTGATCACAACAAAGTGTGGAAGGGACTCTGTTTTTCTTCCCATTTCCCAAAGTGCTGGCAAGTCTCGGAATGTGTAAGTATAGATAGGTGAGTAAGTTTGCATTGCCGTGGACTGAAATTCCTCCAAGAATTAACTCCTGTCTTTGATGTGTTCTAGAAGGAGAAATAGTATTAAGATGATTTAGGAGATGAGTAGATCTTGAAGGCTCTGATGACGTATTCTGATAGCATAATATAACAAATAACATGATTCACATTAAGGAATGTATCTGAGAGTAAATTGTGGCAGCAGTAATCTTGTCATACCACATGACCTTTTTTACTCAGCCTTAATGATAAAACATGTCCATCCATCCATCCATTATCCAACCCGCTATATCCTAACTACAGGGTCACGGGGGTCTGCTGGAGCCAATCCCAGCCAACACAGGGTGCAAGGCAGGAAACAAACCCCAGGCAGGGTGCCAGCCCACCGCAGGGCGTGCACACACACACGCACACACACCCACATACCAAGTGTATTCTAGCAAAATGCAACTGTTATTTAGGACAAGATTTGGTTGTCTTTAGCTTTTTTACTTTGTGGGAAGCCCTGTTTTCTGAAAAACATATACTATTGTTGTAAGTTAGCACAAATTCCTCTACATCAAAGGTGGAAGGCCTAAAACCTTTTAAAGTTGTAAAAGACTTTGTGGTGGCCTCCATTTATTTGACATTGTAGAACTGTTTGTAGATCTGTATCTGATGTTTTAGGAGATTTCTAATATCTTAGATGCTTCTTTATCACTTCTTCTAAATGGTGCCTCCTACAGTAATTGTTTAATTTCAAATTCACTTAGAGTGTTCATACTTCTACATGATACAGGTTTTATTTGTACCAATCCAGCAGGACTGCCTGAAACTGAAGTATCCAATGTGAAAACATGTGAAAAGCTATATTTGTACAGGTGGGCTGTCTTTAGCTGCATGACTTACAAAACAACTTGTCCCACTACAGACTAATTACTCATGTCAACCTAAAGGGGAGAATACATATCAAATAAATAATGCTCTTCTTTTCATTGATAATTCACTATGTAGAATTTTCACTTTTTTTTAACATAATACACCAGCTGCCACTAAATGTTTCTTGTATGGTGTATATTTTCACCTTTGCTGTAAATTCTGTATATTTGTTCTTTTGTCTTTTGCATGTGAACTGAGATTGTTTTTTTCTGATAGGCTTAATGTTTTTCATATTCTGGCAAGTAATCCAAGATATGTAATGTTTGAAGGTCATTAAAAATGTTATGTCCTTTCTCATCAACCATCTGAACATTAGCTTAAAGTGAACCACTGTTATAAACAAAAACACTTCCTGATAAGTTTTCCAGAAAAGAACACAATGCCTCAGTTCAGTTTCCTGGCCTGTTGAAAGAGCAACTGACAGAGACAATGTAGTACTGTCTTAACAATGTATGAAAATACAGCTCGTGATCCATCACAACAAAAGTGAAACACGTTCTCCAGCAGCATGAAATGTGTGACATTATCTTGTGCCCCAGGAGAATGGACTAATTAAAACTCCACTCCCAAACTACTCTCCCACTGGTTGATGTTGCCTTGAAGCTGACCCTGATTAGTCTCTCCATGTGACACTTAGCAAGAGTGCATTTATAAACCAAAGAAAGCCATGAACTGTAGATGAACCCAGTGTAGAGTGCAGTTTTAAAGCTAGCGTTAATCATAACTGCTGCCTAATGTGAACTGTGGTCCATGGATGTACAGCTCTCTTTTTAGAATCATCACCCACACTGCTCATGGTTAAACTAAACATAAAGAATTCAATTCATTAAAAGTTTCGACCTAAAAGATTTGTTAAGATGATATCTTAAACTATCTGACCTACAGTGCAACTGAAACAAAGCAAACTACAACTACTGGTTGTCAAAAATATGTAACATCTTCATAATAACAGGAAATCAGTAAAGAAACTGATAATTGCACACAGTTGGCATGTTTTAACTTGCCATAAAAGACAAAACAGACACAATTAAAGAACTGAGCAGACTCTGCCCATGCAGAAAATTTAAGTCTGTACAGTTAAAAAAAATTCTTTAACATGGTAAGATTCTGATACATACACTAATTGTTTTTTTGTTTATTATTAATTTATTTATTTAGAAGTAATCACAGAGTTGTTTATGGTAATGTTACTTACTTGAAATACTGATAACCTGCAGAATTAATAAATGAGAAAATAAATACATAGGCTGAGACTGTAAATAATGGCATAAATATTTAATGGCCCGATGATTAATTACTACACACAAGACTTAAGTAAGTGTGCCACTAGACTGCTTATCATATTTCTACTACTGCAAAAGATGCACATCTATGTGGAAGCCACATACTGTGTCCACCAATATTATCAACCCATCCATTTCTGAGCTTATTCTTTTGAAGTCACGATGGAG
Organism: Erpetoichthys calabaricus; assembly: GCF_900747795.2. Lineage (NCBI taxonomy): Eukaryota > Metazoa > Chordata > Cladistia > Polypteriformes > Polypteridae > Erpetoichthys > Erpetoichthys calabaricus. The sequence goes on along the minus strand of NC_041400.2, from coordinate 118,312,637 downwards.
AATCTGTTATTAAAATGTTGATTTCCTTTTTTATTCCTTCTCAAAAGCTCAGAGAAAAGCAAAAAAAATATATATTGTCACACACATGCGCATGGGAGGCAGCTAAAGGGCTTGAATGAGGGTAATTCCAAGCCAGAACGGGATGTGGCATAGCTCATGACTCTTTTTCTCGCTTTTCTACAGACTGTTCATGAGAAATTCCACCTGGCCCTGATGATGTCAATTCTGGTTCCGACCCCTTTGACGTCACTTCTGCGTCCGAGCCTATGGATGAAGATCCTTCCGATTCCTGCCCCTCTGATGTCGTTTCTGGGCCCTATAGATGAAGACCCTTCCGGTTCTGGCCCCTCTGATGTCATTTCCAGGCCCAAGCCTATGGATGAACACCCTTCCGGTTCTGACCACTCTGATGTCATTTCCGGGCCCAAGCCTATAGATGAAGACCCTTCCGGTTCAGGCCCCTCTGATGTCATTTCCGGGCCCGAGCCTATGGATGAAGACCCTTCTGGTTCCAGCCCCTTTGAGGTCACTTTCTATACTGGCCTTTAAAAGTTGCCACCTTTCACCCTATCCCCTCAGTTCTGTTTTGGACTCCGATTTGTGCACATCAGTGCTATCACTTTATTCAATTTTGCAGCCAGGAAATAATATACGGGTTGGCTGCCCCAAACCTTGGTTCTTTGTCGACTTTGTAACAACATCCATCTATTTTCAAAAACTTCTTCTTTGTTACCCTGGCAGTATTTGCACCGATTTACAATTAGAACTACATGATCATGATCAGTATTGACATGGAGCGCACATGCAGGTATTCTATTCCATGCCCTGGGTCATATCAAACACCATAATGCAACCATTGCACCACCCATGCCCATCAGGTTTACATACATTTAGCTTATCACTATACCAACAGCTGATTATACGGTATCAACATAGTTTGTTATGTGTACCATGTACAAATAATAGGTCTAAATGCATCTGACTACTCTATATCTATTTATTTGCACTTTGGATATACTCTGTAAATGTAACAATAGTACTACTAGTACAATCCTTCTTCTTTAGCCCAATGCGGAGGTGTAAAAAGTGGTGTGCATCTCATCAGCATCAGTAAGAAGAAAGGAGCTAATCCTGAATGGGATGCCAGATAATGAAAGGAAACACATATTCCACAGAACATGCACAAACACTCAGTTATTACTGGGCCAGTTCAGAGTCACCAATTATATTAACACTAGCTGTGTTACCCAGCTTCACCCCGGAAAATTCTACAAATAAGCAGGCATTGGTTATGGAGCTGAGGGGTTAATCAGATGTATCTGGAGTACTATGTAAGCAACTGAATGCTTTACTGTATACATTTTTTCCCTCAGGGGCTAATATTATTAGTTGACTGGGGCTCCAGGCCCTTGAACATGTTACATACTGTACTGTAGAACTGCAATAATGAGTTACATACCTGAGTAAAACATTCCTGCCATAGAATAATTCTTGCTTTTCCTAGTTACCTGGTTTTAATTGATGGTCATTGCAAAGCACGATTTGAGAGGAAACTATAATTTGTTTAATTCAAAGAGGTAATTAGTAGGGATAATGGGAATTATGGGCATAAATTAGGCTTGGGAAAGTTAACGCGTTAATTTTAGCAATTAATGTGGCCTGTTTAACGCATTAAAAATTGTCGCATTCAGGACTGGCATCAAGGCAAAAGTGGCAGGCAGTGCTATGGTTAGGGCAGCATTTTCGTGTAATTTTTTTTTTTAACATTATGAAACAATAATACATTTAGGTTAATTGTGTACCTAAAATATTACATACACATCCAGTACCATGTTTATATTCTACCTATACTACGCGGTTTACATGCGGTTCTTGACTTATACATACTGACATAGGTGCAGAGGAGTGGAAGGAAAGGGAGTGGAGAGGAAGAGTTTACGGTAATCCTGGTGCAAAGTTAGAGAAAAGTTGCGAAAGTAAAAATTATGCTCTCTTTTTTTCATTAAATGTTTTTCTGTAAGAAGACTGAATTAATGTCATATGATATAAGTGCTAAATAAGTTCTTTGAGTGGCACTAAACCAAAATAAGTCTTTAGTACCTCTTTATTTAACTTGCTGGTCTGCCAGGTAGCTTACAGTGCTGACTGCCATAATATAATCACAAAATTCTATGAAACAGAAGTGTAATGCTTCTCCCTACCCATTATTCCAGTTTGCAGTACCTTTGCTAATTTATTCAAAGAACGTACATTAACCATCCAAGTAATGCACTGTGCCAGTTTTTAAGTAAGATAGCAACTACGGAGATGTCTTTTAGAGTGCCAGGAGCAAAGGTGTAGGTAGAGCAATATTTTCCAACCACATCTCATTTTCCAACTTGTCTCTTTCTCCTATGCAGGGCAACGATCTTTTTCACTAGCTGCCACCCTAATTTCCCTATGTGATTACAGCTACAACTTGTACAGTGGCAGTTGTCTTCTTGCAGCATTCATTTGAATGAACTGCACACCCCATTCCTCCATACGATCACAGCTGAGGCAAAAAAAGACGTTCTGCCTAAGAATACCTCACTCTCTACATCATTATTACCAACAAATATCAAGTAATAAAAAAAACAATGGTCAGCTAATTATTTTTCTATAATCAATCAAATTAATTAAGGTGTTTTTTTAAATTATGGGATATTTAGTTTTCTATTGCTAGGGGGAGTTTACCCCTAAATATTGAAATGTCTTTTCTTAGTAGATAACTATAGCCCTAGATGTGCGATCCTAACAAATTTCAGCATCTTAACTAAACAGATAATAGTGTTTTTGTTGATGAGTGAGTGAATTTTGCATTATATACACTATACAAAACATATATATTGTGAGAACGGGTCCGAACACCATCAGACAGACACCAGCACTTTATAAAACACACGTTTATTTTAATTAATAAAGTCCACACAACACACTGTGCTCCCGCACCAAACACCCCTAAAATGGACCTTCTCCGCAATGTCCTTAGACCGCTTTTCCTCTGCTCCCAGGAGCTTCATCCTGCTCCCACTTCCGACTCTAGCTCCCTGATTGTAGGAAGGCGGCCCCTTTTATTTCCACCGGGATGTGCTCCAGGTGCTTGATGACGTCCTTCCGGCAGCACTTCCTGGTGTGGCGGAAGTGCTGCCCTTGCACCTGGAAGCACTTCGAGCGTCCCTGGAAGGTCCTTCTTCCACTTTCCCAGGCGTGGCGGAAGTGCAGGTTTCCCAGGCTCCATGACGCCCGGGGCACCAGCTGGCGGTACCACGGGCCCCTATAGGTTTGAGGCCTCCTGGCTTGGTCCCCGTGGTCCCCTCCTTATCCAGGGTGGTTGCCCCCATGTGGCCCGGGGGATGTGCAAACTGCCTCCCGGTCCTTCCAGGCATCCTGGATGGGTCTGGCCCCCAGCCTCCTGCAACAATATATTATATATATATATATATATATATATATAGTGAGGGATGGCCGGCCAAATATTCCAGTCCACACCCCCAGGCCGCTAGATGGAGTCCTCCGGGCAGCATGGAAGATCCCCAAATTCCATCAGGGCATTATGGACAATGTAGTTTTTATAAACAACCCTGCTGGATACCATGGGGGCCACCAGGAGCCGCTGTAGGGAGGCTTGCAGAGTGCTACGTGCCCTATAACCCGGAAGTACGTCATGATCACATGACCGGAAGGAACAACGTGCTTCCGGGTTGAAGAAAAGGACTTTTGATCTGACCCGGATGTGATAAGGAATCATGGACTGTAGGATTGGAACCACTTCCGGGTCGGGGAATATAAAAGGACTGTGGGAAAGCCCAGACGCCGAGCTGAGTTGGGAGGCAGGGTGGCTAAGCGTCTGGGAGTGGTGGATTGAGTATTGAGTATTGTTTATTGATTTATTGCGTATTGTGGAGAGGAGGGTGCTTTGTGCACATTATTATTATAATAAACCATTATTTGGACTTTTATCTGGTGTCTGACGTCTGGTCTGAGGGTTCAAGGGGTTGACAGAGCCTCTATCTGTCACAATGTATATATATATATATATATATATATATATATATATATATATATATATATATATATATATATATATATATATATATATATATAGTGGTACCCGGATGGGGGTGGTACGCCCGAGAAGACCGGAGGAGGGCTGTGGTCACCGCCAAGGGGCACCCCAATAACATTAGGACCCTGGACCTCAGCACTTCCGCCACAACCGGAAGTGCTGGGGGGAAGAAAAGAGGGGACACCCGGAGTGCTTCCGGGGATACAGCCGGCACTTCCACCACACTGGGGCGTGTTGGTGGGAGATTGCCAGGGACACACCTGGATCACATCTGGGTGCTTATTTAAAGGGGCCGCCTCCCTTCAGAGGATGACTTGAGTCGGGTGGAAGAAGAACGAGGAGAGAAGGAGGTGGCCTGAAGAAGAGAAAGCGAAGGCATTGTGTTTTGGCCTGGACTGTGGGGTATTGGGGGCTTGTGAGTAATAATTGTAATATGGAAACCCTGAATAAACGTGTGTGGGGTAATTTAAACGTGTCTGCCTGTCTGTGTCCGGGTCATATTCCACAATATATAAATAAAAAAAAAGGCTGGGCTCCTAGACACTATTGAAACTATTCAAATCGTCAGAAAAAAAATTGAAATGCAGAGTTGGCGGTTTTGTTTTGCGGACATGCTCACGCCCCTTCTCTATCAGCGGCAAAGCGAGTTTCAGTCTTGTTTGTCTTTCCTCTGCAGTTTCACTTTGGCGATGGAGTCACTTTCTTTCAGCTTCATGCTGTAGCCTCATACTTCTTTCTTATTCCGACCCGTTAACTTGGGGCCGCCTTGCCGACTCTTTGAGCTTCATGCTGTAGCCTCGCACTTCCACACCGGACAGACAGACACACACTTCCACGCATAGACGTTTATATGTATATTTATATATATATATATATATATATATATATTTATATATTGTCACAAGCGGCTGGGGGACAGACCCAGCCGGGACGCCTGAAAGAATCGGGAGGTGGCGTATTTGTCCTCCGGGCCACGAGGGGGCAACCACCCTGGATCGGGAGAGGACCACGGGAGAGCAGCAAGGAGGCTCAAGCCCATTGGGGCCCGTGGCCACTGCCAGGGGGCACCCCGAGCTTCAGAGAGCCCAGGAGGCATTCACTTCCGCCACACCCGGGAAGATGGATGAAGAGCCTTCCAGGGATGTGCTTCTGGATGCAAGGGCAGCACTTCCGTCACACCAGGAAGTGCTGCCGGAATAATGTCATCAGGCACCTGGAGCACGTCCAGGTAAGAATAAAAGGGGCCGCCTGCCTACAATCGGGAAGCTAGAGTCGGGAGTGGGAGCAGGACGAAGTTCCCGTGGAGAGAGGAAAGGCGGCCCACGGACATTTAAAGAGAGGCCCATGTTAGGGGTGGTTAGTGCTGTGCGGGACTGTGTTTATTGGTGTTTGGAGAAAATAAACAAGTACTTTTTGATAAAGATGTGGTCTCAGTCTGGTGGTGTCCGGGCATGTCTCACAATATATATTCATCAATTCAAAACTCTAACCAGAAATCAAAGTCTTAAGTCAAACCAAGGAATCCTATACCAGAAATTTAAATTTAAATTCTAAATGAAAATGCCAACAAAGAAAATGTATTTGTATTTATCCACATTCTTCACTGCTGTAGGACTGATATTATATGACATGCACTTACAGCTATCTGAACCTAGCAATGCTGTGGCAACACAAACAAAATTGGTAGTACCCATACCATAAATAATATGGCAACCTGAAAGATATGAAAATACTTTTTTAAACTACTACTATTTATTAAACTACTGCATTTAGCACAAAATAATTGTTACATACAGATTCTCCATAGTAAGAAAAGAAACAATATTTCAACAGATTGAAATTAACTCTGAAATGGGCCATGAAAAATAAATGAAAAAATGAAATTGTAACACCATCAACGTCACTTGCATCCTCATTCTGGCTCTGGCCCTTCTGGCAACGATGACTCAAAAATGGACATAATCAGAAACAGCCTTTTCTCAGGCCACCTTCAAATATACGAAATTGTGCCCTGGGAGAAGGTGCATCTACCTGCACTTTTGCCTTTGACTTTTTTGTGTTTTCCCTTTTTGCCTACAGCAATTAAACTGAATTGTCCCTCAAGGAATCCCAACACTTTTTGCATGTCCCTGTTGCTTATCTTAACCAGTGAAGATATTTTTCCTGGCTTTTGTCACAGATTGTATGGATAGAGAATCACCTCAGAAACAGTTATTCAATCAGCTTCATTGCCAATTCTTTGACAAGTCCTCAGTGACATTTAGGCATTCGGTTGAAAATTGGCATTTGAATTCCATTCTCCTGTCACAACATTTTTTCTTTTGTTTGAAATTACCACTCGTAGAGTGTACATATAGAATTCAGTAATAATTACAAAACCTCAAACTGCAGTCGTTTCAACAAGGCGCCCAGGGAGCTTAAGAACCCCTGAGAAACTGTCAGAAGCTTCTTTGATGACTACAAACGTGTTTAAACAAAAGTATTGTCGACAAGGTATGCTCAGAAGAATCATAAGGCTATAGCTTTCATGTAATTAATCAATTCTCTCTGTGTTTCGAAAGTTTTTGTTTCACAAAAGACATCTATTATAAATTTACTATTAGGGAAGGTTTTATCTTTAATGAACAAATGCAAATTCTTCCCTGTCATGGAAGCAACCTTACTTGAAGACAGGCATGAAATCCACTCTAGAGCAGCATAAAGTAGCGCTATGCCTGCAATAAATATGAATGATGAAAAGGACTCACTGGTATCTGAAAAAGCTGCTTGAAATATTCATGTGATAATCAGATGGCTTTAACTGCAAAACACTGAACTTAAGGCTTTCTCACAATTAGTGAATTATTATACTGTGCATGGCACAATTCCTAAAGGGTGATATTGGGATGGCTTCTTCAGTATACAGTATGATGTGAAAATGTATGATTCCCATACCCAGGGTCTGCTGTCAAATCAACTTATGATACTAAGGTGCTTCCCATGTGTACGGGCTATAATGAATATACTTTAATTCTATATAAGACAGATTCCTGCATGCATTCGTTGCTATCAGATTAAGTTTTGATGAGGCACAGCTTCAATAAGTAGAAAACGTGTTGAAAATTAGAAATTCACAGTGAACATCTATCCAGGGCAGTTTAAATTACTAACAAAATGTATACAGGGATGTGTATGTGTTAAAGGATGCAACTGGCCATAGAAATCATGGATAGCATCACACATGCAAGTTCAGCAAATCTCTAACAACAGGGGTTATCATACAACAGGCCGTCGTATCAGTTGGCATAAAGACAGAAGGATTTACTATTTTATCATATTATTTATGTTGTCAGACTACATGTTTAAATTATATTCAGCTCTACTGAATGTTAAATTGTTCAGAAATCATAATACAATACACTGATTTAAAGTGCAATCACAAAGGCACAATCTTTATCACTGGCTTACACCATTTTGTAGTGCCAGGCTGCTGCAGTGCTCACTGGTGCCAAGTGCCAATGGCTTCTTGCTCTGTTAGGTAGCTCAGTGTCCTTACTGTTATTACTAGGAGTCAAAAAGCACCAAAATCCCAAAATGTTACAAAGCCCACTAGAAGGGAATATACCACTAAGCCCCAGCTAGACAAATAGGGCAAACATAGAAACTTAATCTATACTAATAAAAGACAAAGCCCACACTGACTCACTGATCACTAATTCTCCAACTTCCCGTGTAGGTAGAAGGCTGAAATTTGTCAGGCTCATTCTTTACAGCAACCCGGGTTCGCTTGCCGGGTACTGCCTGCGTGGAGTTTGCATGTTCTCCCCGTGTCTGCGTGGGTTTCCTCCGGGCGCTCTGGTTTCCTCCCACAGTCCAAAGACATGCAGGTTAGGTGCATTGGCGATTCTAAATTGGCCCTAGTGTGTGCTTGGTGTGTGGGTGTGTTTGTGTGTGTCCTGCGGTGGGTTGGCACCCTGCCCAGGATTGGTTCCTGCCTTGTGCCCTGTGTTGGCTGGGATTGGCTCTAGCAGACCCCCGTGACCCTGCGTTCAGATTCAGCAGGTTGGAAAATGGATGGATGGATTCTTTACAGCTTACTTACAAAAGTTAAGCAGGTTTCATTTCGAAATTCTACGTGTAACGGTCATAACGGTTGACAACATCCGCCATGTTAAACTTTCTTATTTATGGCCCCATCTTCACGAAATTTGGTAGGCGGCTTCCCTGTGCTAACCGAAACCGATGTACGTACTTATTTCGCTAGTATGATGCCACTGTCGGCCGCCATATTGAACTTTCCAATGGTCTTTATTACTTATGGGCCCATCTTCAAGAAATTTGGGGTTCCTAACGCTAACTGAATCCTACTTACGTACATATATATATGTCCATATCCTGTAGCTCATTCGCCGTGTGAGGCGGCATTGGGTACCCCATCCCCACACCTCCCACTTATTTGGCTGCCTGCTTATGTAAGGCCGTCCGTCGCTCCGGTCTCTTCATTCCTTTCCTTGCTTCGCCACGGTATTCACGTCTCCCCGCTGATAACTGCAGCCTTTTTATTTAATCCACGGCTTCTGCACTATTTTATTGTTCGTTTATTACAATTATAGTTATTGTGTAGGTATTTTAGACATGGTTTACATTATTCAGGTACCCATTTCCTTTATCGTTCCAACTGTACCCCCATTAACATGTCTATCGAGGTGATCACCATCGATCAATGACCTGTCACTTACCGAGTGGTTTCCATGCCCGGAGATGCAGCCTGCCTTTTCCATTCTCTGTGTTACATATTGCACGGCCATATCAGGCTCACTCTTGATATCCGGAAGAACATTGTGTCTTATGTATTGAATGACTGGGACAGGTTCAAGGTGTGGACTGATGACGGTACAGGAGATAATTATACTACACAGGAGCACTATAAGAGTGAAATGCTTAAGCCCTTCACCTATGGTTCTGCATGTGAGTTGATGGCTGCCACTGAATTGTTCGTTTGTCACTTTCAAGTGTACCGAAATGGCCAAATATTTTACACCTTTGGACAACCGCCAATGCCTCTTACAAAGCCTTCTTCAAAATGTTTATCCCAATCTACGAAATCTCCACGAAAACGACGTGTCAAGGTTGAGGGAGAGAGCTATCCTGACACCAAGAAATGATATGACTACGACTATAAACCACATTTTACTTCAAGAACTACCTTCACAACCAAAAACATATCAGTCTGTGGATTCAGTTGTAGAAGTGGAAGATGCGGTGCACTATCTGGTACAGTTTCTCCACACTATGAATTCTCCAGGCACTCCTGAGCATAATCTAATTTTGAAGGTTGGGGCACCAATAATGTTACTGAGAAACTTACAGCCATCGAAACTTTGTAACGGCATGAGACTTCAGGTCACGTGTCTGCAAAAGAACCTAATTGAAGCAACTATTTTTACTGGCAGTGGCTCAGAGGAGAGTGTTTTTATTCCTCGCATCCCCGTTCTACCCTCTGATCTCCCATTTCAATTCAAACGCCTCCAATTTCCAGTAAGGCTCTGCTTCACAATGACAATTAATAAGTCTCAGGGACAGATCCTACAAAAAGTTGGCATTCATTTGAGGCAAGATTGCTTTTCACATGGCCAACTGTAAGTTGCATACTCAAAAGTAAGCTCAGCGCACAGCTTGGTCATATTACAACAGGAGGGCGGAACTGACAACGTGGTATACAAACAGATCCTTAGCAAATAATTATTGGTATATTTTCCCTCAGTTTAAAAAGGTTTACTTTTGTTCTTAATAAAAATTTGAAGGCAGTACTTCGCCGCTTCGAAGCGCGTGTGTTTTATTAGTAAAATATAAAAAGTTTTTATTAAAAAAAAAAAAATTCACTATGGCAAAATGGAGACAATGCAAGCAAACACAGTTCCAATATAGAAATCCCAAGGCAAAGTCAAAAAACAGAGGTTGACAATCCAGAGATCTCAAAAAGGTATAAATCAGAAAGAAGCACAACAATTCACCAAACTACCAGAGGGCATTCAAAATTAACCACCAAGAACTATGTGAGACTTTCCAATTTACAAGGTGGAGTGCAATTCCTGGTGGTGATTGGTAGGTGGCCCTGCTCCCTGGGGGATCACCCAAATACAAATGGAACATCGCATAGGCATTGAAACATAAGCACAAACAATGCCAAATAAACACAAATAAACTTAAAACATACTAAAGAATGATCAAATATGATATAAAGCATGAAATTGAACCCCTGCCAGGGGAGGAACATTGGCTGAGCCATGACACTTAGAAGGGCCACTCCATGTTGCTGCTGCTAGTTGGAATCTTATGCAAGGTTATACGTTTGTCATTTTTATTGGCTCCTCTTCCGCTGGCTCTGAAGCTGGTCATTTGTGTTTTGGAAAGCCAGCTAATACTGTTGGTGACTCTTCGCTAGGCTGATGCAATCTGTCAGCGTCATTACATTATTTTGCGCAGGCAGTCACTGGGCTCAATGTCTGTCACTAGTTTTCATTTCAGTATTCAATACCGTTTGTTGTGCTCACTCAATGGTTCTCTTAAAATGAGAAAAAACAGCAAACTATAGAGACCTTTTGGGTACTGGAATATCATCATCAACATATAAGGCTCAGTGAAGAGCATGGCAATAAAAATGAAAAGAAAAAAATCATTTAATCAGAAACATGATAATCCTTAAATTAAATTTGTTTTTTTGACGATGACTGCTATAAAAGTAAAGTTACGAAGCCTACGAGGTGTGATAAAAGTGCTGAGGATGTCACTCCGTAACATTTCTCCTCGTTATGACTGTCTTGTATTAAAGAAACAAGCCCATTGCTCCCATTTAGTTTAGTATTTATGTAAGTTATAATGGTTTTATTATTCATATCTTTTTAGCATGTTTAAGCTTTAAACTCTGTGTATGCATGTGTTTTCTGTACTTGATTGGTCTTTATAAATATTATAAATGTATTCTTGGGTCCATCAATAAAAAAGTTTAGGAACCGCTGTCTATTTTTTTTTTTAATTTTATTTATTAATTTTATTGTAATCATTCCATACAAATAGATCAATTTATACAAAAAAAATTGAAGACTAATCAAACCCCACCCTTGAGAAGGAGAGCATGGCCAAAGGAGAATTGCTTAGGGCTTTTTAATAGGGCAAAAATAAACAAAAGAAAGGAAAAAATATATATAGGTAAATAAAAAAAATGGAGAAGGGAAAGAAATGCGGAAATAATTATGTCTTCTTATTCTAAAATATTATTGATTAGATCCTGCCAGGTTTTGAAAAAATTCTGTACAGATCCTCTAACTGAAAATTAGATTTTTTCCAATTTCAAATAATATAAAACATTGGTTTCCCACTGACTAATCAGAGGAGAGTTAGGATTCTTCCAATTTAACCGCTGTCTTATGAAGCCAACTTCATGAATGTTCTTAGTGTGAAAGGAGAACACCACAAAGAATTATAACGACGTCATTTCTGCCCTTACTACAACTCCTTCTGTTACGGATGACAACATACAGTATAAAAGAGACACAAAGAGAAAGTGCCATTTAATAGACCACCTCACTGGAATTGCCTCCTCCAATAGAACTTGCAAATGACAATTTAAAAGAGACCTGGTAACCCAACTATTTTATGTGTTTTATGTCTTGTCAAGGTGGAGAGTTCAGATTGTCTTGGATAACAATGTCCGGCAATTATACAATAATACATTCAATGGTATCATTTTTCTTTGCACTGAGCGCTTAATGTCTCATTTTGTAAATAAACATTTGACCTTGTATTTAAAATGTTGAAATTAATCTGAAATATAATGTTTTAAACTCTGGACTCTCTCCTTCTGACATTTGTGAGCTTGCCTAGGACTCTCCTTGTGACTCTACACACCCCAGGCTATGGGGTGGCTTTATGGGTCCTCCTGGGATTATACCAAATTCTACCCATTAACAGCTTCTGGATCAGGAGTGGACCTCTACTTATACCAGGTTAGTACTCTGCCTAGTGGCACCTAGCGTCAAATAAACCCAGATTTGTTAAATGGGCCAGCTCCAAGAGATGTCTCTCTGACTGCCTGAAGATGTTAAACTACTGATACTGAACTGAAATTCCCTATTGCACCCTGTATCATTTACCATTATCTTTAGATTTAAAGGTTCATCATTATACACTAAAACGCACAATACATCAAGGGGGTAATATGGGGCTTTCCTTTCATTACATCACATGCAGCTTACAGTATGCACCTATTCATTTTCTCTGTCTGGCCTGGGTCACTGCCAGCACTAGACACAACATGAAACACAGGGTGTCTAACCAGGAGCAAATTTACAAAAACACCAGATGAATTTCACTGTGCTCTTGAAGTTGAAAATGTACAGCTATTAACCTAAAATAACAGACTGTTATAGACGGTTGGAGGAATGATAACGTCAAACAGGAAATCTAATCAGGGTTCAAGTGCTGTGAGGCAGCTGAAGCAGCAACTCTATCCACTGAGCTGCAACAAATGCCTATAATCCCTTGGTATTTGTACTTATATACTTGAGTAAATAGCAAATGGTGCACTAAACAGAAAATTAGAAATAACTGCAATTGATAATCTTCAACATTACTTTAGAAACTCAACATAACAAAAAAAGATGACTGAGATGCAGAGAAAATAGTCCAAGACACAGAAAATTCAGCTTAGTTTTCTTCTCATTAATACAAAATAATGCACAGCAGTGTCCAGGGTAGGGTTGCCTCCTCACAACTCGAGCATACTAGGTTCAAATATTATGTCTAGTTATTGCACTTTCTCCCCATGTTTGGCGATTTTCCCCTTCATGTACTTTGTTTGTCCATCCACATTCCAAAAACAAGCTGGATGGGTTAACGGGGGACTCTAAACTTGCCCCGTGACAATGCAGGGTGGTTCCTGTGATAGACTGGTGCCTTATTGAGGGCTGGTTCCTGCCTTGCACAAAGTGCGGCCTATATAGGCTCTAATCACACAACCACTATTTGAATTACCGTATATACTCGCATGTAAGTCGGGTCTTGAAACCAGAAAAATTGATCATAAAATCAGACCCCAACTTATACACCCGTTCAAAAATACGACACTTAATTTTTTTTTTTTTTACATTTTCTTGCTTCCTGCAATCTCCAGTTTCTCAGACACATTGAATTTTGTTGTAGCAGCTCAGTTACCAATTTCTTTTGCCACTTCAATGACTTTTAGTTTAAAACCAGCTTCATATATTCTTCTGATCGAATGCTCCATCGTAGATAAGGGATGCTTTTACAATAAAGGTGTATGAGGGTGTGAGATACAAAAAACAAAACAGTGCAAACATCGTTTCGGAATAGTTCAGGTATTACCATGTGGTCACGTAGGCACAACACATAGAAAAAAAGGCTGTGTGCTCCATGGTTACTCTCTCAGGTGGGCGTTAGCATATTGTAATATCTTGGACCAATAGCATGAGTTTTCCACATTCGACTTATACGACCAACATTATAAAATACCGGAAATTAGACGGTAAAATCAAGTCCTGACTTATACGCGGGAAAACTTAAATGCGAGTATATATGGTATGTGAATTGCACAATATTTTCTACAAGGGGGCTCTGCCCCCTGCTTGCTTCGCTCGCCTACCTCCAGCGTTGGGTATCCTGAAATACATTAGTCGAGCTCGTTTGTTTTGGAGCCGTGCCCGCTTTGCCCGCGGTATTTCAGACGCGCGTTGTAGGCGCCTGCGTTCATTGATTGTATCCATGCGGGCGCATGTTTGTATATCCGTCAGTCGAGCTCGTTCGTTTTGAACCCGTGCCTGCTTTGCTTTCGCAGTTTTAGACGTGCGTTGTAGGCGCTTGCGTTCATTGATCTTATCCAGGTGGGCTCGTGTTTGTATCGTTGAGCTGTATTGTGTTTGAATTTGGTGCAACGCATTCAGCGGTTTGTACAATCCCAAGCAGCACATTATTCCTAACTTCACTCCGCAGTAGTGCCACTCACAATATGGCGGTGTGTGGACCTGTGGGGCCTCCGTAGCCTCTTCCGTTTGAATCTGGGCCGCAGAGCAGAATCTTCTTTTCGTGTGGCTGTGCCGTTAGTTGTTACCAATGGGCGCGTTGTTGCTTCATTTCTCATTCACGTCAGTTGAGCTCTTTCGTTTTTGGGCCATGATTCCTTCGTGCGCGGTGGATACGACTTCGCTTGCAGTTTATGAGACTTGCGCTGTACGTGCCTGCACAGTACGTCTCATGGTCCCATCGCCGTGTACCTGCGTCCTTGCCATCTGGTTTACCATTCTCGGTTAGTAATATAGATTACTATGGCATTTTTTTCTTTTCTTAAATATGTGGACTTGCATTTATTTTAGAGTCACCTATTCTGGCAGAACCAGACACAACAGATTTCTGATTTATATTAATGACATTGGTTTCAGTATAGTTAGTAAACTTATGAAATTTGCAGATGACACTAAAATTGGTGAAATGGAAGACACTTAGAAGGCAGCAAAAAAAAAAAGAACAAAAAAACCTAGACAAGCTTCCAAACTGGGTGAACATTTGGAAAATGCAGTTTAATGTAGAAAAGTGCACAAGATGAGAGACACTGGTCGCCACACTTGGCACAACATTTTGATTCAATTATAGGGTAAATAAAACGTTAGGTTACATCATAAAAACTGCTGAATATAAATCGAGGGATGTTACGCTTATCTTATATAATGCAATAGTGGGAACCCATCTGGAGTACTATGTGTAGTCCTGGTCACCACGCTACAAAAAAGACAAAGCAGCACTTGAAACTGTGCAGAGGAGAGCAAATGCACTCAGGACTTATAGACATATCCTACTCTGACAGACTCAGAACATTAAATCTGTCTCAAGCAGAGGAGACCGTGTGGGGACCTAATCCAGGTTTTCAAAATCCACAAAGGCACTGATAAAGTACATCATACAGAATTCTTTTAACTTAAAGGGGAATCACATACTTGACGACACCAGTGGAAATTAAGGGGTGGTGCATTAAAGACTGAGGCCAAAGCTGTGGGAACCTGGAACAAACTACTATAACATGTAGTAAAGCAGAAATGTTGACAACCTTTAAGATGTATCTGCATGAAGTGCTGAAACAGCTGAGCTATTAGCTAAACCAAGAAGTCTGATGGACTGAATGGTCTCCTCTCATTTATCAAATTTCTCATATTCTTAAAACAGCCCTGGCTGATGTGTCAGTTCATCACTTTGCACACTCATAAACACTTTTTGGAATGTAGAAAGAGAACTATTATACTTGGAGAAACACCCATTCAAACATAGCAAAAGCTTATATAACTCCACATAGGCACTGGGATTTAATCCTGGGACCATGCAAATGAAATCCAGCACTGCTAACCATGTTGACATCCTGTAGTATGAGATGAAATCACCATAAATAGTATTAACTAATAAATGTTTGATTTATTTTTACCATTTTTTCATCCATCAATGACTACTCTGCTTGTTTAATAAAACCATATAAAGTAACTTTAAAAAAGTCTGACTATAAAAGATTAGAAATGCATTCTTTAAGGGTATATATGCAAAATGTATTCTTGTAGCCTATTACAAAACTGAACCTTGCAGACAAATTCACCTCAGAATATTCCGTAATATATATGCTTTTAAGGGGGATTTTAATACATGTACAATGAAGGAAAAGAAATCACAGTATATGGTGACCTCACTACCTTGCTAAGCCATCATTAGCACAAGGGTGAAACCGACAGCCCCCTTGCTGCACTTAAAGAGAAAAAAAATGGACGATGGGAGTCAGACTGTGTTAAAATGCATCAATTGTTTCAAGGACAAACTGATGGACATTGTACAGCTTAATAGCAATTTAGTTAAAGATTTATGAGCACAGTTTCTGTGGGAGTGAAGATTAACAATAGCAAACCTTATACAAATACTCCATTGCTAATCAAAGATAGAGTTATATTATGAAAATCAATTAAGACAACCTTCTATTTAAAACACATGCCAAACTTTCAGAAATGTATTAATAAATATTTGTTATACATACTGTACAACACAAGTATAATTATATTTCACTCTTTTCTGTCACTAAGCCAGTGGTCATCCAAGAACTCAAAAAATATAAGGGAGACTTTGGAGCCTGGGCATATTTTGAATTCCATAGTTACTGTTCCTGGAAACCACTTGCGATATCTACAGCTGTCTAAGCAAGCTGTTACACGGGAGGTTTAAGTTACAGGACACCTTCACACAAAATCATTTACACTTGGTCTATCATTTAAATGAATATTCTTACCACTGGTGCAGGTGTGACAGGAGCGGTGAAGGAGCAGTTTCAAATAGTGGCTATAAGATTTATTAGGGGTTAACCGCTGACCACAGGCAGGAATAAAAAAAGCCACTTCTTACTAAGTGAAAACGGAAATTGTAAACATCGCACAATTAGACTTAAGATGTCACGTGAGGAATGGAGAAGAGAGATCTAGAAACTCTAGTCGCATAGTTGTAACAGCCCACCCACTTCAAATAAAACAGTAGTTTATCTCTTCATTATTAAGAGCATGATGATTTTCTCCAAAAAATTGCTTTGTAAATTTTGAAACAAATATAGAATCAGCAATGTTGTCATTCAAGTGACACAATGTTAAAGCGCCCTCAGATGGACCAACATCCAACTGCTGTGGCCTGCATCAGTAATTATTATTTTTCAGATGGAAAAGTTCAGGAGAGAGGAAAATGACTTTTCTGACTGTAGCAACTAAGCAGAGCTCACTTGCTAGGCAGTCATATCAAGTGAAAAAACTAAACCGAAGGGACAGAGAGAATATCAGAACCAAAACAATACCAGTATTTTCAGGAGCCAAACTAATCAAGAAGCGTTCCATAAAAATTTATCAACTTGAGCATTTATAACAACAGTCTTATCTGTATTCATCCCAAAGCTAGAATGATATAAAAAATGTGCTGGCATCTCCCAGCTGCTGATGCAACAGTGGGAAGTCATGTGATAGCAACCCGCATAGAAACCGGTATACAATATGATCCCAGACGCACAAAAAACAAAGCAAAATGGTGGTGCAAACAGCAGACAGAACTAAGAAGTTGGTGGTGTAAACAGCAGCAAGGACTAACAAAATTGTAGTGAGGTTATGCAATTGAAAAACGATAAAAATAAACACACTTAAAAACAATTACAGTGATCCCTCGCTATATCGCACTTCGCCTTTCGCGGCTTCACTCCATCGCGGATTTTATATGTAAGCATATTTAAATATATATCGCGGATTTTTTGCTGGTTCGCGGATTTCTGCGGACAATGGGTCTTTTAATTTCTGGTACATGCTTCCTCAGTTGGTTTGCCCAGTTGATTTCATACAAGGGACGCTATTGGCAGATGGCTGAGAAGCTAGATTGCTTACTTTTCTCTCTCTCTTGCGCTGACTATCTGTGATCCTGACGTATGGGGATTGAGCAGGGGGGCTGTTCGCACACCTAGACGATACGGACGCTCGTCTAAAAATGCTGAAAGATTATCTTCACGTTGCTATCTTTTGTGCAGCTGCTTCCTGAAACGACATGCTGCACGGTGCTTCGCATACTTAAAAGCTCAAAGGGCACGTATTGATTTTTGACTGAAAAACAAACTCTGTCTCTCTCTCTCTCTCTCTCTCTCTCTCTCTCTCCCTGCTCCTGACGGAGGGGGTGTGAGCTGCCGCCTTCAACAGCTTTGCATTCTTTTAATTGTGAGACAGAACTGTCATCTCTGTCTTGTCATGGAGCACAGTTTAAACTTTTGAAAAAGAGACAAATGTTTGTTTGTAGTGTTTGAATAACGTTCCTGTCTCTCTACAACCTCCTGTGTTTCTGTGCAAATCTGTGACCCAAGCATGACAATATAAAAATAACCATATAAACATATGGTTTCTACTTCGCGGATTTTCTTATTTCGTGGGTGGCTCTGGAACGCAACCCCCGCGATGGAGGAGGGATTACTGTACTACAAAATGATACATGGAAAATAAACAAGGGGTTGAAATAAGGAGATTCATAACACCCATTCAGTTTTGCTTCCCAACATGTGCCTGATGGTATATGGATTGATTTTTGTTATTCTGAGTCACTGATGTCCTGGCAATGTTGTCCATACTCTCGTTGGCACTTTTCACATTTAAGAAGACTTAATAATTTAAATAAAAACTACCATTTACTCTGCATACTTAAAGATTTCCAAACATATACCCACCCAGAATAGTTTTTCTCAGTCTGGTCTGAGACTGCGACCTGGTTTAAAATGTACTCTTACAAGTAACCTTGGATGCAACAAACACTTTGGTCCTTTTTCCTTCTTGACATTTATTCCTCCTGGGAAGTCCTAACATTTTTCTTTTCCTATCCACTTATAAGTACAAGGTTAAATCAAAAAGGTAAAAGCAATTTGAAAATTACGCTGTAACCACAATAGATAGAAGCTGATGCAATAAAACACATTTGCGGTAGCTTATGGGTAGTTTGAACACGCACAGCGCAGCTCTCTGCTGTTAGTCTAGTTGAAGCCATGGTCAAATAAACATGGACGTTCTGCTACAGGATTGCACCATTGTTGAACAATGCATCGTAGTGAGATTTCTTTGGATAGAGGGAGAGAAACTGGCTGAAAGTCACCAAAGGGTGTTGGCTCAGCACGGAAGTAAAAACAGCATGACTCAATGAAAGGTTTATGAATGGGTAGAAAGGTTTAAAGTAGGAAAAACACATGCAACCGACAATGCTCAATCTGGTCGACTAACAACATCGTGCACACAAGTCTACATCAACACGGCGAATGCCTTTATCAGAGAAAACTGACAGATTACGTGGTCCGCTGTTGCTGCACATTTGGATATCAGCGATGAATCTGCACATGCCATAGTTCATGATGACTTGAGGTACCATAAAGTTTAGGCAAGATGGAAACCCAAACAGCTTACTGATCCGCACAAGCCAACATCCTTCAGTGAAGTTCAGCAAGTTTCACTCCCTCTGCCCAAAGAAATCTCACTATGGAGCATTGTTCATCAATGGCAGAATCCCACAGTGAAGCATTTATGTTCATGTGACTTTGCCTTCAACTAGACTAACAGCCCTATGTGTGTTCAAACTGCCTATTAGCCATTGCAATCTTCTATCCATTGTGGTTTCCACATAATTTTCAAACTGCCTTTACTTTTTAATATCTAAAAAGTAATTTCTAGCAGATGTAGAGTAACCAGCACTCAAAACAACTTCAAACAGTTTGGTTTATAATTCTGTGCAGATTCCAGACTTACCTAAATCCAAGTGCTTATATAATTGTATTAATGAAAGGTAACATTCTCGAAACCGTTTTATTCAAAGTAGGGTTGTGAGGTACTATTCCCTAACAGGCAGTCCCTAAATAATTGTTGAAAGACAATTAATGCTTAACATCTTGCATTTCAAACTCTCTAATCTAAAACATGACCAGAAGCATCTACTGCAAGGACCAATGGTGTGACAAGACTATAACTACCTTAATGCAAGGCCCACTTTGAAACAATGAATAGTAGTGCATGTGTGATTAAGTGACACTGCTGTAAAGCAACAGAAGAAAAAAAAAATCACCAAACACTTAAAGTGAAAACAAATAATTTAACACAAATATCTAAAAGAAAACACACTGTGTTTGCATATGAGCCAATTTTTACTGTATTTTTAAATTTTGTACTGTAGAATCTAACATCTTGTTAGATGCACAGATGCTTTGAGGCAACTATGAATGGCAAACTACCAAGTAAAGCTGAATCAGAAAAAAAAGAAAAGAACTTGAGTGACACCAAGAAGACAGCCATTCATCATGTGAGGAAATTTAAAAATAATGCATCTCTGTTCAGAGACGCATTCATAATTAACAAATCAATTTAGTGATTTGGTATATTGAGAGAAACAGCAAGGGAAACACAAAATAACATCTTTCTTTTAGGCTGTGAAGTGCTTTTAAAGTCATTTTGCATTTTTTGATCTCTCTGTGTTATGCTGCAGAAATATGAACAATTTCCTAGAAAGTGACAATACTTGACAATGAAGGCGTGTTGACACATACCCTTGGGCACATACTCTCCTGAAAGAGAAGACACCGCAACACAGGTCCATTAAAGCTGTCTCAAGTGCAATATCTTGATGGATCAGTATTGATTAAAGGCTTAGAGAAGACAAATGAGCCTCCCTCTAGCCACAGAGCTTCTGATCAATTGCACAGAGCAGGCAGCAAAACAAAAGAGGGCAAAGTACAGAAGACTGACAATCTATCTACTTTGGTTGAATACACATTAAATCTACACAGCAGGTAAACACAAGGAAAAAAAAACTGCCGTTCTTACTTACAGTAGTAAATAATGAAGAGAAAGATTACGCTTTATCACAGGGAATTGTACTTACCAGCTTGGAACCTGACAGCGCATGGTTACTCTGGGAATAAAAGCACGTCTGTGACTAAAGAAACACATTTTTTTTCTTAATTTTGCTATTAACCAAAACTCAACTACCATAAGCTACTGTAAACATTTCTTTTGTTCTCAGAATCGACAATATCCAGGAATCATCCAGTGTAAAGTCCACTGCTGAAATGTGATTAATAACACAAAAGAATATATTGGAAAATGTAGTTGTTTAACCTCTCCACAAATGAACATTCATATTAATGTTACAATTTCTGGTACAACAAAAGAAAAATGTATATATCAAATATGCATTTCTCCGGTCACTATCATTCAACCTTATTCTTGTACTTTTTGCTAAATTGAATGAGAACACAAATGGCAAATGTGCAATAATGTGCTATGTAAAATCAATTTCAGACTCCTTGTCAAGTGAGGAACTACCATAAAGAAGGTCAAAATAATCAAATGGTACCCAACTCACAAATAATAATTGCTGATTTCAATAAAAAAAGTATATCAAACTGGGACAATTTAGCTATTCTCACAAATCAAGAGCTTTAAGCCGCATACGTTTTGCTATGTTATGGGACCATATAGTGCCTCTCAGAAGTATCCTGTCTCTTGACGTACAGTATTCTTTAATTGTTCTATATGCACTGAAATGTTGATCTCTGTGATTTAATTATTTATTTACAATGTGACATTGGTTTCTGATAGAAAATAACAACTACAGTGCTTGCATAACTATTGTTACTATGAAATAAAAAATGAGAGAAAAACATTTTTTGGTAAAATTGAAATTTGGTTTAGGGTCTGAATAATTTTTTAAAGACATTGAATACGTTTACACAAATCCTCTTTTATAAACAATAACCAGTATTTTGTCATGTTCTTTTAATTAAAAAAAAATCCTAACATTTGCTATTGATTTATGACTTAACCCACGGCTGGCTGCTGATGGACTGTCAATCAAAGGGACACCATAGATTGTCAGTTCAATCGAGAACATGATATTCATTAAAACCCAACCACAGCTTGCTGATGAGAAGTAGTTAATTTTTATTTACAGATCTTCAATATAGGCTGATGTTTTATTACAAAGTGAACGGTGAGCTACTTTTCCAGACTAAGTTGACACATTCTTCTAAATTTGTGCTAATCTAACCCAGCAACCCTGAAGTGGATGAAGCTGGTTAGATAATGGGTGCATGGATGGATGAATGTCCTAGACTGCTTAGGAAACCTGTTTGAGTTCCTTGTAAAGGTTAAATACACTCTATGATAATAGCATTTATATTTATTAATTAACTAATACATTTGCTAGCTAATTAAGACTGGAAACATTTAGACAAACAACTGATAGGGTTGATTAATAAATACTAATAAATACTGACACTCAAGACAGCTCATTGGGACAACTTCTGGAACCAAGGCTTTGAAAACAGAATCAATTTGTTACCGCATCAGGAAAGCCTTCAGTTGCTCATTATAATTTTAAATTAAAGTAATTAATCATTTCAGTGGAATCTTCAGTGTGTGTGTGAGAAAGTGTGCGACTGTGTTCATACAACATCAGGGAGTGTGTGGATAATGTCCTTGGAGACATAACCATTGGGACAGAAGGCCCAAGTGCCTGTAACTGCAGACAAATATGAGATATAAGACGTAAATAAAAAAAGAATGGTACTTTTCTATTATTGTGATGCAAATTGGTGGGGCCACCACCCCGATTACTTCATTTTTGGATTTTAAATTATTAGACTTGCCTACCCCAACCACAAATACTAACCTTAAAGTTAGTGGGTAGTAGTTACCTATGGGTGCCTAATTTTAAAAACGATAATACGATTTGCATCACAATAATAGAAAAGTACCAAAAGAATATACAAAAAGAGAACACTTGTGGAAATTAAGATATTTAATGAAGCAAGGGTGTCCTTAGAAAAGGCTAGACAAGACACAATATAATGCATTTCTGGATGCATTAGTGATACCACAAATAGATACTCTTATTGCAGAGGAATTGGATAAACTGCTGGCACTATCAGAATTATTAGATGCTATAAAGTCACTTCAGAGTGGGAAAGCAGCAGGCCCTGATGGCTACCCTGCCAAATTTTATAAGTTCAGCTAGCTCCCCTCCTGTTAGCAACATTCAGAGAAGCTAGAGACAATAAAATTCTACGTCAAACTTTTCGCCAAGCATTAATCTTTCCTAAACAAAATAAGGACATATTACAATGTGCATCATACAGACCAATTTCACTTCTGAATAATGATGTTAAGATACTCTCCAAAGTCCTAGAAAGATGGAGAAAGTGCTGCCTTCAGTAATATCACAAGATCAAACTGGATTTATTAAAGGTCGACACCTGTTTAATGTAATATATTCACCCGCAAAGTCAAACATCCCAAAGATTTTATTATCCATGGATGCAGAAAAAGCATTTGATATGATTGAATGGAACTACCTTTTCACTACATTGGAGAAATTTGGGTTTGGTTCAAACATTTGTGCATGGGTCAAACTACTGTATACCAAACCAGAAGCTTCAGTTTGTATTAACAACATTAATTCAGACTACTTTAAACTAGAATGTGATACCAGACAAGGATGCCCCATGTCACCACTACTTTTTGCAATCACCATTGAGCCACTGGCAGTTCACTGTCGAAATGCTTATGAGATAAAGGGGATTATCAGAGAAGGGCTTGAACAGAAAGTTTCTCTATATGCAGATGATATGGTTTTGTATATATCAGATCCACAAAATACTGTGCCTGCAGTCCTAACAGCACTAACAGAATTTCAAAAGATTTCTGGTCTCAGAATTAATTTGACTAAAAGTGTGCTCTTTCCAGTGAATTCTCAAGCACACAATATTAGATTGGACACCTTCCCTTTAATCATTGCAGATCAGTTTAAATATCTAGGGGTAAACATCACAAGTAAACATAAAACTCTTTATCAACCAAATGTCACCTGTCTGTATGGATAAAATTAAGCAAGACTTGCATAGATGGTCAACCCTCCACTTCACTTTAGCTGAAAGAACATTATTAAGATGAATATCCTCCCTAAGCTTCTCTTTTTATTTCAAAACATCCCAATATACATCAATAAATCATTTTTTAAGAAATTAGATTCAACCATAACCACATTTATTTGGAATTCAAAACATCCACATATCCAAAGAGCGACCCCACAAAGGCCAAATGCAGAATGTGGCATGGCTCTACCTAACTTTCAGTTGTACTACTGGGCAGCAAACATACAAACTATAAAAACCTGGACATGGACACAAATTGATGAACATATACAGGCTTGGTCTGAAATAGAAAGAAAATCCTGCAGTATTTCTTTATATTCCTTGCTTTGCGCCCCAATAAATGCAAGTTATCACCAATATACTAACAACCCAATTGTGCTTCACTCACTCAAAATATGGAACCAATATAGGAAGCATTTTAAGATAGAGAAACTTTTATCTGTGGCACCTCAGCACGAGAACCACTTTTTTCAATCCTCGCAAACATATCCAGTTTTTAACGTCTGTAAAACATTTGGGATTAAATCACTTAGAGATCTGTACATAGACAACGTCTTTGCATCCTGTGAACA
Source organism: Erpetoichthys calabaricus (assembly GCF_900747795.2). NCBI lineage: Eukaryota > Metazoa > Chordata > Cladistia > Polypteriformes > Polypteridae > Erpetoichthys > Erpetoichthys calabaricus. The sequence goes on along the minus strand of NC_041400.2, from coordinate 118,288,483 downwards.
ATTACATTGTAAATTTAACTTTCCAGCAACACATTTCTTTCACTATCTTCAAATTAGAAACTTTGTTAAACAGAACCTGCCCAATTTTCCTCACCTCCCACCTCCCTCTATACTGGAAAAAATATTGCTCAGTTTTGAGGACTTAGAGAGCATCTCTGCAATATATAAAACCATTTTACAGTCCCTCCCTTTCAAAGATCCAAGAGGTAAGTGGGAAAAGAGTGGAAGGTAGCAATGCAGAGAATTCACTTGAGCTCCATATGCGCAAAGCATACAATTATTCAACTCAAAATTATATATTGAGCACATCTGTCTCGCTTAAAATTGTCCAAAATGTTTCCAGGGCAAGATCCAACCTGCGAATGCTGCAATCAAGTTCTAGCCTGTGGGTCACTTGTTTTGGGCTTGCACCAAATTAACATCGTTCTGGACCAAAATTTTTAAATGCCTTTCAGACAACCTTGGTTTCACGATCCCTCCTAATCCATTAACAGCTGTGTTTGGTGTACTCCCAGATGGGCTTAAAGTGGAGAAGGACAAACAAACTGTAATTGCCTTTACTACACTATTGGCACGCAGACTTATCTTGCTCAACTGGAAGAATCCTAACTCTCCTCTTTTAAGTCATTGGGTAACTGATGTTATATATTATTTGAAATTGGAAAAAATAAAATTCTCACTTAGAAGATCTGTGCAGAAATTTTTCAAAACCTGGCAGGATCTAATCAATAACATTCTAGAATAAGCTTTTAAAGCACTGAGGAAGCTGATTCTCTCCCCATTCTTCTTCTCCATTTATCTATATTCACGTATTAATTTATCTATTTACTTATTTTTACTAGGTTTAAGTTTTATTCTGCTGCCCATGCTCTCTTTCTCAGGGGTGAGGGTTGACTTGTTTTCAATCCTATTCTTGTAAAATAGATCTATTTGTACTGAATGTTGTGTGATTTCAATAAAATCAAAAAAATTATAAAAAAAAGGCTATCTCTGCAGACACTGGCACGACTGGTCAAAGCTGTTTAGGTCTCTATGGAATTAGGTTTACTTTAATTAATAAAATTATTTGAAATTGAATTGTAGGTTGTAGTAGTGCTGCGGTGGGTTGGCACCCTGCCCAGGATTGGTTCCTGCCTTGTGCCCTGTGTTGGCTGGGATTGGCTCCAGCGGACCCCCGTGACCCTGTGTTCGGATTCAGCGGGTTGGATAATGGATGGATGGATGGATGGTTGTAGTAGTGATTTTTGTCTTTTTTGCTTAATTCTTTTGTCTGGATTGCATGGTACTGGTAAAAGCAAGCAAGAGAAATGAATTGAGATAACCTGGGGTGTTGTGTAGCCAGACAGTTTAAATGGTTAGGTGCTCTATGACAGAATACAGTAATCCCTCCTCCATCGCGGGGGTTGCGTTCCAGAGCCACCCGCGAAATAAGAAAATCCACGAAGTAGAAACCATATGTTTATATGGTTATTTTTATATTGTCATGCTGGGTTACAGATTTGCGCAGAAACACAGGAGGTTGTAGAGAGACAGGAACGTTATTCAAACACTGCAAACAAACATTTGTCTCTTTTTCAAAAGTTTAAACTGTGCTCCATGACAAGACAGAGATGACAGTTCCGTCTCACAATTAAAAGAATGCAAACATATCCTCCTCTTCAAAGGAGTGCGCGTCAGGAGCGCGTCATGTCAGAGAGATAGAGAAAAGCAAACAAATCAATAGGGCTGTTTGGCTTTTAAGTATGCGAAGCACCGCGGCACAAAGCTGTTGAAGGCGGCAGCTCACACCCCCTATGTCAGGAGCAGAGAGAGAGAGAGATAAAAACAAACAACCAAAAATCAATACGTGCCCTTCGTGCTTTTAAGTATGCGAAGCACCGTGCAGCATGTCGCTTAAAGGAAGCAGCAGCACAGAAGGGAGCAAAGTGAAGATAATCTTTCAGCATTTTTTGACGAGCGTCCCTATCGTCTAGGTGTGCGAACAGCCCCCCTGCTCAATCCCCCTATGTCAGGATCAGAGAAAGTCAGCGCAAAAGAGAGAGAGAGAAAAATACGTTGGGTAGCTTCTCAGCCATCTGCCAATAGCGTCCCTTGTATGAAATCAACTGAGCAAACCAACTGAGGAAGCATGTACCAGAAATTAAAAGACCCATTGTCCGCAGAAATCCGCGAACCAGCAAAAAATCCGCGATATATATTTAAATATGCTTACATATAAAATCCGCGATGGAGTGAAGCCGCGAAAGGCGAAGCGCGATATAGCGAGGGATTACTGTATCTCCTAATGTGGAAAGAAAGATTCACATTACTTCTAGTGTTTGTTGGGAACACACCAAATGTTGCGTGACCTTGTGAATGGGAAAGTGATTTTTTTAATAAGTGGGTGGACCTGATCATCTGTAAATATTATTATATTGGAAACAAAATACACATGCTTCTGTAGAGGAATAAGCTCTTCTTTGAAAAATACCCTTTTTTGTTCTGCCTGTGACAAGACTTCATGCTATTGGATATCCTACACAAGTAACATGAGATGTAAAATTACAGATGAAATACTAAAACAAAAATCCACAGGGTCTCACTTAAGCTGCTTTCAAGCCACAAAGTCTAGGAAGACTGCAACAAGGAAATTCAAGCATAGCCGGCTATTTCACACCATCTGCCGAATGTAGGTATCTGGACTGATAATACATGAGCCAATGAAGTATATTCTGATCTGTTTACTATTTCAAATGAAACTCAATTTTAAAATGTTATTAATTGGAATAAGAGACACATCCAATCGACACTGTATGGGAAAAGCATATTGAAAAAATAGATGTGAAAAAGTGAGACCTGAAAAAGATAACAACAAGAACATGAGTTTCTTAAAATATAATTTCTCTAAAGTAAAATGTGTTCCAGAGAAGTTAAAGTGTGAACAAGAACATTAGATCCACATGCAGTATATGATGGACACCCATCAATCCCCTTTGCCATTCAAAGGTCACAATATGAGAAACACATCAACTGTCCTTGAATCAGTTCATCGAGCACAGTTTCAAACATGAAGATACAGTCAAATTATTTGAATAAATCAGATTTTTAATGTGGCATGAGGCTGGAAATGATAGCAGTGGTTTCCAAGTTCAGTCTTGGGGGACCAGTGTGGCTAGGAGCACCATGTGTAGGATTTTTTTCCAATCTTTTTCACAATAAGTGAGTCATTTTCCCTTTGATTGATCACATCGTTTAATTAGCTGATATTTTCTTCTTCTTATTCTCCAATTTATACATTCAGAAAAGTGCAATAGTATGAGATTTGCATGTTTAATACATTCAAAATTATTTGCATTTTTACCTAAGTGCTTCACTCTTATTTTCTGGTTAATTCACCTTTTCTGATCCCTTAATTCTAATTATGACCTTTAACAGCATGTATGAGGACAAAAGTCACTAAATTCTGAAAGGTCCCAGCTCTTTAAGTTTCAGACCCTCTAACATGCTTAGTAAATAATGGTTTAAATAAATAGAAACCCTTCCAAAGACAATTGAAAATCATGATGATGATGATGAGAAAAGTCTTATAAAGGAAGATAATTAAAAAATGTAAAATGATCTCCATGTAACATATATAAATGCCTGCTACTTCCTGTGGAAAAAAACTAGCAAAGCCACTTTAGAAATTTCTGTATTGACACCAAAACAGAAACTGAAGAAAAAAAACAGCTTGCTTATTTATGGTAGAAGTCCAATTAAAACAAGAAAATAGTTGCAACATACTATATATTTGCAGCCAAAGAGGTCAGCAGAGCTGACCTTGAGATCCGCTGATATGGGGAATGCTCTACACCATTTAACAAAAAAACAAAACAAATAAAGATCAAAATAAACTCCCCATAAATATATCCAGGAGTTAAGGATAAAAACTTCCATCTTTATCATGTGCTTTTATTTAAATGTATGGTCATTAATTACCAAGTCAGCGTTGCATAAAGTATTCAACAACCATACCATTCTGGAAAGAGACTAATGTAAAAGTAAACTGTGCCCCATGAGGACTACTCAAGCAGAAGGTCTAAAGTATCTGATATTAAGTGTAGTTAAGTATCAAAAGTACAAGTAAGTTCAGGATCTCTATTTTGTATATAGTTAAAAACAGTTTTTACAAACCTAAAACAATTCAGGCCATGAGTTGTATTTGTAAGGGAGGGGAGAGGACTCAGACCCCAAGTCAACCTCCAACAGATCTCATCAGTGGGGCTATGACTGGCAGATGAGTGTTGATTTAGACAGGAAGCTCGTTCCCGGTTCACATAGCCACAACCTTGCTGAGGCCGGACGTAGTACTGCAATCCGAGTCAGCTAGACCGGTGATTATATTAGAACTAACTGTCCCCTGGGAAGACAGGTTTCAGGAGGCACGTATGAGAGGAATAGGGACAGACACCATGTCCTTGTCAATGACTGCCACAGACTGGGGTAGAAGGCAAACAGTTTGTCCATCAAGGTAAGCAGAAGGAGATATGCTGGCCAAACTCCCTGCTGAGCCTTTAGTCATTTGGGCATCATAGGAGCTCGCCATAGAAGAGCCATTAAGACAACGATGGAAGCTGCAAAAATGTGCCTCACAATGGCTCTGGATAAAGAGATATGACTGGTTGTTTGCTACTCTGATGCAGGTTGAGGTCTAATCAGCCTCAGTTGGGTCACCTGGGCGAGGGTGTCTGATGTTGTAAGACCCAAAACACCCTGTGACACGAGGAACATCACTGATGACATGTCTGAGAGCATTGTAAGATGTGTCAAATAACGTAACATGTAACGTGTTACAGTCACTAAAGTATGAGCCAAGTTACGACAACTTGAAGCAGTGACATTCAGCTGAAATGGACATCTTAATGATTCAGCGGGGTAGGCGGCTTACCCTACTGTGAAAAAAGCTAATTCAACTCTCAAAACACCTTCATAAAGTGACTGTTCGTAATGCAAACACCTAATTCAATTTAATTTCAATCTGTATCATTTTTAAGCATTATCTTGCCACCAAAATGACCACCAGTTTTGTTCAAATAACACAGAAACTGACAGAAATATTTTAATGATAACATTACTCATGAAAATAAACCCTAACAAGGAATTGCCCTTCATTAAATAAAGCCCTTTCCCTAGAATTTATCAATTCTAGTTTCACATTCAAAGGAATAGCGTTTCGACTTTTCTAGGGATTTTTCAACATTTTCATGATCTGTTTTGGAGCTGTGTTGCCCAGGATAATGTGAGAAGACGTGTGAGCAACAAACAAGACATGGTGAGAATGCACAAGCCCACTTCTCTGCAGACTGTGGACTGTGAACTTAGCATCAGCTATGGAAATATCTGAGACTGTGATTGGTTGTCATCAACATCCAGCCCCTCCTCGAACACCCAGCCCCTTAGCCGATGTTCTTTGAGCTATGGTAGCGTGGACTTGGAATGGCTACATAGTTGAATTGGTGTTAGAGACAGCAGCATATATGTAAAAATCGTGCCAGATTCTAAACATAAGATAATTTTGCTAAAGTGGGAGAAGCTTGTATTTAAGATTGAGTGAAACACTGTCGTTTCTGCATAGCCCATTAGTTTTCTGGTTTAATATTGCAGTAACAAATGAATCTAGCCTAATATATCAGAGTAAATGTAGACACTTGTGCTTGAAATTGTGATGATGTCAAACAGACAGAACATTTGATACCGAGGCAAAGCAAAAGCAAAACATATTCAAGTACAGTAACAAATTATTTGTACTTTGTTATTATAGAACGCTGGTTGAAGTGCATGTTTAGGCAGAATACCTTAAGCATTAATCCAAGATAACAAAACCACAACATACCACTTCAATCCATCATGCAGCTGAAAACAAATTATGCAAGCCAATCTTTTTAACTCTGTTCAGTCTAGAAGATCATTTGCTATTTTGCTGTAAGAATAAAATGATAATACAGCCAGCTACTGCAATAAAGAAAATACTTAAGGACCAAACAATATTTTAGAAAACATAAAACTACACTAATTAGCCAATTAATCTTTATCAATACAAAACATCTCTATTCACCTCAGTGTCTGCCCATTATTATCCTGTTATACTTGACATTTGCAGCATTTTACTCACATCTTTCACACTAAGCAAGAAAGTGACAAAGGATACTTGAGACCCGGCTGCTTGCCTGCCTCTTTACTTACAGAAAAAGCGTGTGATGGTTTGTCCACCAGATTCATGGTGATGTACCAAACAGGCACCTCGGGTGCCTTCTGTGTGTTGTTTACATACTGTAAGTTTATTTAAAGTTTCTGCTTTTTGCCTACAGTTTAACAATAAGCAGTCAGACTGATGGTAATACTAAACCTGCCATATTCACGTGAGAGTGGGTGTATCCATCAGTGCACTAATCTCCCATCAAGGCAGTGGTTCTCAAATTCAACCCTGGGGATCACTGTGGATTCAGCTTTTTGTTCCAACAAATTTCACATTCAGTGAGTCATTTTACCTCTAATTGATCTCATTGTTTAATTAGCTGCTTTTTCTCATCATATTCTATACTCAGAAAAGCACAATTCTGGCAGATTTACATTCATAAGAAATTTAGAAATATTGTATTTTCCCATCATTTTAAACGTTTAGCTCTCTTTGTCTTTTTCCTATTAATTCACCTCTGTCTCTGTAGTCTGCTCCCTTAATTGTTTCCTAATAATGACAATTAACAACGAGAAGAGCAGACACCCGGGCAAATGGCACAGAATTTTAAATGGATGCAAGTACTTCAGCATCAGACCACTAGCATGCTCATTAGTAAATAATGACCTAACATCTGGAAAACCAGAATGAAAATCATAATGATAATGAAAATTTTAAAAACCAAGACAAAAACACTAAATTATCCTTTATACACAAAACCTGGGTATATAATAATAATTTAGCATATCCACTTTTTAAATTGTGTGGTGCTGCTGCCTCGCAGTAAGGAGACCAGGGTTTGCATTCCAGGCCCTCCCTTGCATAGAGTTTGCATGTTTTCCCTGTTTCTGCATGGGTTCCCACTGGGTGCTAAGGTTTCCTCCCACAGTCCAAAGACATGAAGGTTAGGTGGATTGGCAATACTAAATTGACCATAGTGTACGATGTGTGTGTGTTCACCCTGTGATGGACTGGCGCCAAGTCCAGGGTTTATTCCTGTTTTGTGTCCTATGCATACTGAGATTGGCTCCAGCACCCTCCACGACCCTATTCAGAACTAAGTGGATTAGAAAATTACTGACTGATTTTTTAAATTTCTGGACAACTGACACCAAAACACAGAACCTGGGAAATGACTGTTTAATTAAAGTATAAGTCTCAATAAAAGAAGAAGTTGGCTGTGAAGAAATCATATAGCCAAAGTGGGTTACAAGGACTGACCTTAAAAACCAATGCACTGAGGAATGATTCTTGTCTTGCTAAGACAGACCCTAGATTCACGAAACTCTGCACTTTAAAAAGATGATTAAGAAAACATCTGTAAATATTGCAACTAAAGCAGCATTAATGGGAAAAGAGGAAAGACTCACACTTAAAGTGTTCAAAAAAAAAGGAAATGATTAAAAAGCGGCCACCCAGTCATTTAGCAAGTAGGCTAAGAGTTACCAGGAACTACAGGTAATTAACTCAAAAAAGGACTTTGCTCAGACTGAGTACCATTTTATCTTTGGGTATATGAAGACTGGCAAGGGGGCCGGACCTTCATGCAAGATGGTGCCCCACCTCATTTCTACTTGGAGGTCTGGCGTTACCTGAACGACACCATTCCAGGATGATGGATTGGAAGTGGTGGACAACAAGATCTTGCTCATCGTCTATGGCCTGCCAAGTCTCCAGACCTTACCCCCTGTGATTTTTATCTATGGGGGTACATTAAAGAAAGTGTTTGTTCCACCTATGACCGCTAATCTTCAAGATCTGCGACATCAAATTGAGGAAGCTGTGAATTCAGTAACTAGGGAACACTTGACTCGTGTGTGGTAAGACATGGTCTACCATTTTGATGTTTGTCACGCTATACATGGTGCTCATGTTGAGTGCATACAACCTCAAGTAGCATAGGACCAAACTTTGACCTTCCTCTATCCAGTGGTGTGCAGAATGTGTTTGTTTTATATAGTTTGTTTGAAATAAATTTTTGAAATCTGCTCTTTCATTTTGAATAGTCCTGTATTTGGAAAAAGCCCAGCTATCTATATGATAAATTATATGACCACATTATTTGTTACAAATATGTTCTTTAGCCATATTATTTGCTGCACATCCCATTTTCTTTAAAATAAAAAATGACGTAAAAATAATATACTATTTTTTACTTAAAACATGAATAATATTGTTAATAAGTGCATGAACAATAGCATGATGAGGGAGCCGTGACACCTGTGCAGACAGTGCACTGTGCACAGTGGGAGCTATGCTGAGAGGGGTCTACAAAGAAGGAGGTCTCCACACCTGTGCCATATTCCTTTGTGGTGATCGGCTGCACAGGTTGCATTGTTTTGAACTGAATTAATGCTTTATTAAAAGGATTTGTGCTATGTTTTTATTTTGTTTAGTTCGTGTATTTGTGTTTAACTGTGGTGTCTTTTTGTGCAAAACTAGCATGTTTGAGTTTTATATTGAGTCTTACTCAGAGCTGGGTAGTAACAAGTTACATTTACTCCGTTACATTTACTTGAGTAACTTTTTTAAAAAATTGTACTTCTAAGAGTAGTTTTACTGCACCATACTTTTTATTTTTACTTGAGTACATTTGTGAAATAGAAACGCTACTCTTACTCCGCTACATTGGGCAACACTCGGATCATTACTTTTTTTCCATTATATACTCTATATTTTTGCCAGAGAGAAGTCGCCAGTGGATCTACTGCATGACTGTTTCAACAATCAGACGTAGCAACAATAATCACATGACTACGTTTCACCAATCAGACATGGCAACAATAATCACATGACTCCGTTTCACCAATCAGACGTAGCCATGCAATCACATGACCTCACACAAACTTCCTGCATCTGCAGCCTGTGAGAGACCTGTTCACTGCTAAACGGTCACAGTGCTTCACTGCAAGAACCTTGAGAGCCAACTCTTGCTGAAGCCTAACCATCACTTCACTGAGTGAAGAACAAACACATTTTAACCAAACATGCACAGACGCAGACAGTCATGGCAAAGTGAGACTTCTTGTACGTGCACAAGCTGCCTTGTTCTAATGGTATTTTCTATCAGCTGTGCTATTTGGAGGGCAAGTGTGTGATGATGCCAGTCCCCCCTTTTCTCTTTTCTTTTCTCCTTTTCTTTGATCCCCCTTTCTTTTTTTTGTTCCAACCCATATATATAAACTCCCGTCTCCGTGTGCCTTAATCACACGCTGTAGAAAGCCAATGAAGCAATTGAGAACGATCGCACTCGCATGTGCAGGTGTGACTCGCTCCAACTACCTCATTAACTCCCCGTGGTTGTGCAATTGTGCCTATGGAGAGTGACACGGCTTTATGGATTTGAAACTGGCCTTTTTTTTTTTTTTTGAAGCTGCGGACCCGCTACACCACAATGTGAATATACAGTATTATACTGTCAGTGTACAGGGTATCTTGTCACTGTAAGTAGTTTGCACTGTTCAAACATACATGTTACCTACTGTAAATATTGGCTTCAAAAGCTTTGTTGTGAAAAACTGAGATTTGGAACTTTGTGTTATTTTGTAAAGATGTTATTTATTTGTACTCATTTTTTATTTTATTATTTGGAAATAGCAGAATTTGCACATTATTTTATATTTTTGTCTGTCTTATTACAACATTTCTAAAAAATAAATAATGTATTATGTTCAAACAGTTACTCAGTATTTGAGTAGTCTTTTCACCAAATACTTTTTTACTCTTACTTTAGTAATTTTTTGGATGACTACTTTTTACTTCTACTTGAGTAATATTATTTTGAAGTAATGCTACTCTTACTTGAGTACAGTTTTTGGCTACTCTACCCACCTCTGGTCTTACTGCTCAGTGTTGGAATGGGTCAGTGTTTTTAATTTCATGTTTGTACATCACTATTGGTACTCAAAAAACTCCATGTATTAGCAGACACTGGGTATCCAATAACTGCTAAACAGAAATTGGCAACTGCTAAGCAATTCACATATGTATTGCAAGTGCCTGCTAAGCAAATTCAAAAGCTTATTTTTCTCACTATTTTGACATTTTGCTCTATTTTATAAAATCCTTAACAACCTGCTGCCAATATTAACAGCTTCACAAGTGATTAGAGGTGACCACCAAACACCTTTTGGAATTATGTCATACAGCACATCTTCATCAATGTTGCTATCTATTCTCTTCCACATAATGAAATGTCAGCTTTCACCTGTAGTTAGTTCAATTCCTGATTTAAATAAACATCTTTGATTTTCAGCTCTCAGAACTGGCACTGAATACCAGGGCTATGTCCCCAAGATGGGCTAAATGCCTACAAAACTTGAAAATTAGGCAATTTATTTAATGTGCTGGTAATAATAATTTTTTCATATAATCTCTGTGATCTCAAACAAATAAAAAATACCAAATGACTGATTGATTAATTAACTGATTAGTTATGACCAAAAAACAGGAGACAGAGCTGGAGGTAGCAGAGTTAAAGATGCTAAGATTTACACTGGGTGTGACGAGGATGGATAGGATTAGAAATGAGTGCATTAGAGGGTCAGCTCAATTTGGACGGTTGGGAGACAAAGTCAGAGAGGCGAGATTGTGTTGGTTTGGACATGTGCAGAGGAGAGATGCTGAGTATATTGGGAGAAGGATGCTAAGGATAGAGCTGCCAGGGAAGAGGAAAAGAGGAAGGCCTAAGAGAAGGTTTATGGATGTGGTGAGTGAGAACATGTAGGTACTGAGTGCAACAGAGTAAGATGTAGAGGACAGGAAGATATGGAACAAGATGATCTGCTGTGGCAACCCCTAATGGGAGCAGCCGAAAGAAGAAGGTAGTCAGTTCTTTGGGGGCGGCTAGGTTCTATTTATATTTACATTTAAATTTACATTTACTAAATACAAACTTTCTACAATTCCTAGGTTTCAAAAGCAAACCTGTCAGACAGGAGAGTCTTGAAACGCTTCTTAAACACAATGAGGGAGTCAGAATTTCAAATGGAGGTGGGCAGCTTATTCCACCAGCCAGGAGTTACACATGAAGAGAGTCTGGCCTGAGATCTGACACCACACAAAAGTGGCATCACCACACGCCGTTTTCTGAGTGGTCAAGAAGGAGCATCGGACCCCACAAGTGTCTCCTGATCCATTGACTACTCTTTAGTCTAGCATCAAGGATTTAAACATAATACGTGCTGCTACAGGTAGCCAATGTAATGATCTAAAACGAATATAACTGTCAAAGATGTTTAGTTTGAAAAAAAAAGGAAAACAGCCTACTTTAAGTTAAAGCAGTACATGGTGTAAATGCTAACGGCTTCAGCACATGCAATACAATTTCCCTTTGACCCTTCTGATTGCTTACAGGGATGCAAAAAACACCTACCATCTGCAACTTAGACAGCCAAAGCTCATGTTTTATGTTAAAAACATTTCTTTTCCCTGTTTCAAGGTTGATGCCTTCACTAGAGAGGGTTAATGAGTCTGTATCACCATATATGACCAAGTTAATGTAATATTAATAATAATAATTCTTTAGATTTTTATAGAGCTTTTCTCACTACTGAAAGTGCTTTTTTTTAGTGAGCAGGGAGCCACTTCAATCAGCACTAATGTGATGCAAAGGAAGCCGTTTTTGGATCAGTATGCTTACCACCATTAGCTATTAGATGGTGAAGTCGTGACAGACAGATAGCCAATTAGTGACAGAGGATGATTAGGGGGCCAGAATGACTAGGCCATGGTGGATAATTTAGCCTGGCCATTGGGAAAATCCCTGCTCTTTACGAAAGATGCCCAGGGGTCTTTTATGACCACAGAGAGTCAGGACCTCGGTTTTATGCCTCATCTTAAGGACAGCACCATGTTCAGAGCACAGTGTCCCCGGCACTGCACTGGGGCATTGGGAACCATACAGGGTTAGTGTTCCCTGCTGGCCTCACCAACACATCTTCCAGCAACAACCCTTGCTTTTCCTAAATGGTCTCCCATCCAAGTATTAACCGGGCTCCGAACATGCTTAGCTTCAGGTGGATGACCTTTTCTAAAGTGCATGTGGTATGGCTGTCATTTTCACAGTCATACATGCACAAGTGATATAAAAGAAAATAGCATTCTTCATTTTTTTTTGTACAGCTTGTGTAATGTATTTCATCAATCAATATTATTTTTTGTATATAGTCACTCTAAGTCATTCTTACGTGCAGGTATCATAGAGCCTTTAACAGGGAATACAGAAGAAACATAAATGACAACCATGATTAGTAATTTTTCAGCACATGTACAATTCTGTACAAATCCATTTTTTTTTTTGCCTTAATGCTATTTTTAGCACTTCTGAAAAAAATATTACTTAAAGCCAAGGAAACAAAGCAGCAGGAGTGTGCTTCATATCATCATGAAAGCCTCTTTTCTATTCGAACAACAGTAAGAATAACTGACATCTCCCGGCTTTCCAGTCTGTTTACACAAGACTCTTCTAGAAGGTGGCCTGCTATTCATCCCTCTAATTTAACAGAAAATCACCCTACAATGGTTCCTGATGGGCTTTGTTCTGGTCTTAAATTTTTTAGTTACAGACTGAAAATAATGTCAAAATAAAATTTTCTTAATAGATATGAGTTTTATCAGGATGGCATTTTCTTGGGATGATCTAAATAACATTTTGGAGCAAAAAAAAAACTCTACTTTCAATCTCAATTCTGTCTGGTCAGCAAAGGTCCAACACCATTTAGTTAAATGCTGCCTGAATTCATCAAGAAAATGTCAGAGCAGCAATTAGATAAGGGAGCAATAGAACAAATGGTAATTATTGGAACAAAGGACCTAATTGTGCAAAAGACAGAGGGCACACTTTCCTTCCCGCCTCTAATTAAATAGCATGATCTTTTACTGGAAACCAGAGGACCATAAAACTCAATGTCATTAAAGTAAAACTCGCGCTATACAAAACGGTTGCCTCCAATTTAGAAAATGGAAAGCTTTAGGTTAATTCAATTCATTTTCACTTAAGGTGAATCACTGCATAACTTAAGTGTGCACTTACAGCACATTTATAATTAACAATCAAAAGACATCCAGCAAATGAAAAAGTAAACAAGGTAACCCATATATGCCTTGTAAATTGAGATACTGTAATAGAAGATGAAGCTAATCTTTTAAGCAGCCCACAGCAGGAGCCTTGAATTAGCCACATTCTTTATTCATGTAAACGTTTTGGCATCAGTCAGAGAGTCCATAAAATGTGCCTGATACCAGAGACAGACTTAATAACACCATGTAATTCATCCTTTAGCTGTCTGGATCTTAACCTTTATTCCTCTATCATAAATGCATATCCCAGTAAGTGGAGTGCATTTATCCTGCTAAAAGGTGGACAAAGCATGGCCGATTTAGCGGGGTAATGTATTCCTACTGAGCAGAAACAATCACATAGGCCAATGTCAAAATAATCGAGTGTAACCTACTATTCCAATACAGTGATCCATGGGTCTGTAGTCTCTAACCACAGGTCAAGGATCACGGCAATCTGTCCACACACAAGTTAGAGCAGTGGCTGGCATCCATGCACATGGACAATATGCAAACTCTACTACAAGTAATTCAGAAGGATACTTTGGTGATTGCACTCACAAGATTTTTAGGCACTGGTTTGCTCAGCATGGATACAATTTCATTGTCAGTTGTGCAACTTTGAAACTGGAGATGTGATATAAGAATGCAGGCCTCAAATGATGGCGCACAACTGAACAATCCACCAGAAAATATAGAGGACAAATAGTGTACACAGGAAGAAAGTCCAAGGTCCACCAATCAGATCTCCATGTATCAAAGAACTGTAAAGTAGATAAGATGATAAGACACTGTGGGCAAAAACACTTGCTGGTAATTCCCACTGTCACAACAAAAACAATATCGCATTACACAACTTCACTTCTAGTCATGGAGAAGGTCAGGTTAGCCATCTGCAGTCACTGATTGTGTCATGTCAGTTTAAACGACTTAAAATTGATGGTTATGTCACATTTACCGACTGCCTGCCAACCAACCAGCATGGTCTGACAGCCAATAACATGCGGCAATATGAAGTGGTAATATCGATGGCAAGTTCAGCAGCAATCTCGCCCACTTTTTTTCCCTTTTGTTATGGTATGTAAAACATGAAGCATTCAGACGAGCTTCTCTTCTGTTTATAAGATCCAAAGCCCCAGTGCTGCCTGATAGAGCTGGTATTATATGAAGGATTAATAGATGCAGCAAGTTCAACCACAGTCTAGGCCCTTTTCCCATTTTTCATTCGTTTTTAGTATGTAAAACACAAAACATCAAACAGATCAAATGTTCAAAAAGGTTCAAAACACCTATGTTCCTTATCCCTCATTGCTACATTCAATGCATTGTACTTCCAGATGAGCATTCATTGGTTGTCAGTCGTCATGCACACAGAACCCGCCCCTATGACTAAAGAGAAAACGAAACCTGTTTGATTTTATCGTAGCAAGTCGCAGACTAGTTGGTGTCAGTCAAATTGGCATGTCACATTAGGCAATCAGTTTTGCGGGAGTACGCCACCAACTCACTAAGATTATGTAAATGAAGGCTATAATTAATAATTGCTGGAAAGGTCACGTACCATGACACCTGCTTCAGGAAAGGCTTTTTCCTATATTTCCTATAATCAAAAGATGTACTACAGTAATGTGCAAAAGTCAACAGCACTTATGAAGAAAATACCTGTAAAAGAAAAGATGCCTGCAAAAATAGTGAAATAAAAAGTTTCTAAATTATCAAAAACTTTTCTAAAAAGAGCAATAACCAATAAAAAGATAAATCAGTATTTGGTGTAGCCATCCTTTCACTTTAAAACTGCATCAATTCAGAGTTGCATAGCTGAGAGCAATACTGGAATTCCTCATGATTTCAAAGGGATGTCAATTGGCTAACCGCTACAGTCCTCAGCTTTGCCCATTTCCTAGAGAAGAATTTCAACAGAACATCGTGAAACTCCTCTCAGCTGTGAACATCTGCTTGGGAGCCGTCTTGTTGATGCATTGTGACCACATTGTGTCGTAGTGCTAAGGCGTATGTTAAGAATTAAGTGATGATCTGAAAGTTAAACTGTCACAACCTCAGCTTGCATTCTGGCCATCCTTTACCCAGTTGACTTCTTCTGCACACATTTCTGTTTCGGTTAATCAGTTTGGATCATTCATCTACCTAAGTCATTGTTCATTACCACCTGTTTGTTACCTTTGTTTAGTTGTGCACTTAGCTGCAAACTTACAAAATATCAAGTTCGTATATAAAAAGTAGTCCATTACTTAATATGAAACTTTCTTTAATAAAACAGAAAAGATTCTCTGTAACTTTTAAAAGGTATACTCAACTTAAAAATGAGATTTTTTCTGTTATTTACACCATGTGTTTTGTAGTGTTGGCCAAGAAAAATTTCTATCTCATGTTTTCATAGAGAATGGAGATAAAAAAAACATTTATGATAGAATGGTGGTTTATGGTGATCAACGCTGGACCACAGCAAACAATACCAAAAACATCCATGAAAAAAATACATAATCTTCATGTAAATTATCTTGTCATATGCTCAAAGCATTCAAAACGCATTTCTTCCTAAAATATTGTCAAATAAATGCTTCCAGAAAAATCAGCATAAGCAGGAAATGCTTTTTGCATAGGATTGAGCTTTTGAATTGAAGGTCCACCTCTCCAGCACATTCATTGGTGGAGCGGAAGACACAAAATAAACATCTAAGACAAAAATATGGATGAGAAACCTAGGGTACTAAATACTCCTGCACTATATGTGGTAATGGGGGGCACTGGTGCATGTTAACAGTTCTAGGGTTTATCATTCATGTTGTAATTAGATGCAACCCACAGAAGGCAAACAGATTATGCTACATTCACATGCTAAGGGACAAATGTTAAATATAAGCTCACTATTGAGAAATTACAAAAATGGGGGTAGCGCCCAGTAAGAGATCATTTTGTTACATGAATGAGTATGCTAAATCTACCTCAGGACCACAACACCAGCAGCAATCCTGGATGGACCACCAGGCCACTGCAGGGCACACTCACTCACCATTCAACTTAACATTCAAATTTTAATTATACGATTAAAAATAAAACTGGCATGCAGAGGGAAAAACCCACACAGATTCTGAAAGAACTCCACCCAGACAGTGTCCGGGTCGTAAATTTAATCTGTTTCCTGGATTGGGGTGGCAGCAGCACTAATATGTGCCACCATGCCACCATATTACAACTATACCCTTATATTTTGAACAACGGAGTGCAGCTACACAGTTACTTAATGACAGGGACTAAATTGGCATATGGTATTTTAAAGTCCAGTGTCAAAGCCAAAGAGTGACAACAATAGTGGTATATACTTTTCATAAAATGGTCACAAATACTGCCAGGAATAATTACATACCAAACTGAAACAAAAATAGAATGCTTGAATCATTTCGGAACTTCAGATCTGGCTTCTGGGAGAAAGTGCCCAACACTATTATAATCCGTGCAGCAATGGAAACTACGTTTTTTTCTTATCCTAAAAAATATATTTCTATATGTGAATAAAACTTATAAAAAACTGAGTAACAATTGCTTATAATTTATAAATCTATAATTTTCACAGGCAGGCATCGGTCTTTTGAAAGGGAGCCAGTTCTCTGCGGAGCTCTAGGGTCAAGCGTTAAATTCAAATTGATTTTATGGT
Source organism: Erpetoichthys calabaricus (assembly GCF_900747795.2). NCBI lineage: Eukaryota > Metazoa > Chordata > Cladistia > Polypteriformes > Polypteridae > Erpetoichthys > Erpetoichthys calabaricus. The sequence continues at coordinate 118,271,558 of NC_041400.2, read as the reverse complement.
AACTCATATTTTAGGAAAGGGAATCCTAGTATTAGACAACAACAATCTGCATACAGTTGTGCCTGCATATATTTAGCCTTACAAGTCAGTTTATTCTTTCAAGGACAGACTGGTATAAATTAAATTCTAAAGATTAACTATAAATCAGAGTACTCAGTCTAATGCATTCCCATGCTCTCCGGACATCTGTAGAATATGACTTTTTCAGTTAGCAATTTTACACAAATGCCCAACCAAGTTGGGAGCGCCCAGTCAGACAATTCAAAGACAGTAATGCCATCCAAATTCTCAAAATTGTGGTGTATTGACCGTTTATCTCAGTCATTAAAAAAACATAACTTGGTCAGCCAGAAGTGGCATTGTTACAATTCAGCTGTATTTGGAGTAATGCAATGCAAACTAAACACATTCAGCATGTTTCTTTTTTTTACTTAAAAAATTAAGCTTGTCTTTTAATTAAATTTATTTGGATCAAGCAGCAAATCAGAAGCAATCTTTCAAAGTTCCAACTGGATATTCTTATGATCACAACAAAGTGGCAAGGTGAAACATCAGAAAGGGGGGACTTTGAAAACATCTCACAGCATGTGAACTCTGTACTATTTTTAATTGGAGCAAAAGCATTTACAAGATGATATGAGAAAGCTTTGCTTTCCACTATTCATCTCATACTGCCTGAGAAAACTTAAAATCACAATTTTTTCAAAATCTTGGGCTCATTCAACAGTAACAGCTGATATGACAGTAAATCATAAAGTAACAGCAATTAGAAATTTACGCGGTAACCGCAATGGATTGAAGCTGACGCAATACAACACGTTTGCGATGGCTTATGGGTAGTTTGAACAATGCAAAGTGCAGCAGTCTACCATTAGTCTAGTTGAAGCAAAGCTCAAATAAACATAGACACTCCACTGCGGGATTGCACCATTGTTGCACAACGTGCCATGGTGAGATTTCTCTCAGAAGACGTAGTGGAACCCGTGGACATTCACCATTGCATGTTGGCTTGTGCAAATCAGTAAGCTGTTTGGGTTTCCATCTTATGCAAACTTTACAGTACGCAGAAATCATCAAGCACTATGGCATATGAAGATCCATAGCTGAGATCCAAATTTACAGCAACAGCAGACAACATAATCCATTAGGCTACTCTGATGAAGGCATTCGCCATGTTGATGTGGGCTTGAGTACATGATGTTAATTGTCAACCAGATTTAGCTTTATTTGTTACACTTGTTCTATATTCATAAACTTTTCATTGAGGTATGCTGTTTTCACTTCCATCCAGAGCCAATATTCTTTGGTGAATTTCAGTCCCTCTGCCCAAAGAAATCTCAATACAAAGCACTGTCCAACAATGGTGCAATCCTGTCCATGTTAATTTGACCTTTGCTTCACCTAGACTAACAGCAGAGTGCTGTGCTGTGTGTGTTCTAACTACCCATTAGCCATTACGAATGTGTTGTATCATGGCAGCTTTTGTCTCTTGCAGTTATCACATAATTTTAAAATTGCCTTTACTTTTTGATTTACTCTCATATAATTTTAAAAAATAAGTAAAACAGCTGAACATACAAACAGCCAAATGTGTTACAGTCTCTCACTATGTAAATATAAAGTATGCATGTTCTCTACATCTATATGTGGATTTCCTCTGCTTCCCTCCCACATCCCAAAAATACATCTGTAAGGACAATAGCAACTCTAAACTGGTGTGGAATGAGTGATTCTGGGTGTATGCCTGCGTATCACAGAGGATGGGCTCCTACCCTGAACAAAGAGATGTCAAGACAGACTGTCCACAACCATGTATAAGAGTAAACAAGTTTAAAAACAGATGGCTAGGAACATCAGGCACAATAAAATATAAACATTTCTGAATACATTTTATTAAATCATTTAAATACAGTAAAATATTTAGATTTTTGTAATAACAAAACAATAAAGATGTAAAATAATAACAAAGAAAGTGAAAGGATTTACCTCATAGACACTGAAAAAGAGTGTGTTTAATATGAATGCTTTGTCCTGTAGTCTTGAACTGCATGTGAAATAAACTATAAACTGTTGCACCCCGTTCACTCTGTTCAAAGAGAATGCCTGCTACAAGTGTGCGCTGAGTGACGAACTGGCATTTCACTCTGGGCCTCGTTTTGTGCTTGTTGATTCAATTCACCATGACTGTGACCCAGCAAGAACTCCTCGTATGCATTGTGAAGCCCAGGAGCGCTCCAGCTGTCCTGACCCCGACACAGACAGGCAGAGACACGAATTTGCCACACAGCACACCTTTATTCACGTGAGGAATTTCTATTGCTCCCCACAGTACCACAGTCCAGCACAAAACCCTCTTCTTCTTCTTCTTCTCCTTCTCTCTCCACCTCCACTCCTCTCCTGGCAAGCTTTGTCCACCTCTTCCCGACTCTGGCTCCTCGAATAGTGGCATCTGACACCCAAAAGCATTCCAGGTGTCCAATAAGCTTCTTCTGGCAGCACTTCCAGGTGTGGTGGAAGTGCTGCCAAACAGGGCTTGGCAAATGTCTAACTGCCCCCTGGCAGTGACCACAGACCCTAGCAGGGTTGAGCTTCTATGCTTTAAACCCATGAACCCACTGCAAGCCAAGGGACTGCCCTCTAGCATTCCAGGCGAGATGGTGTCCAAAAAAAGCTAGAGGAATACCGGCCGGGTACGGGCCCCGGCAGTCCGCCACAGCATTTACACATATTTAGTAATGAAGCTATGTTCAGTTACACTAAATCAGACTAGTTGGACTGGATGATTGCTTAAATTAATGAGTACTGGCCAAACAACACAAACTATACAACATTTTACTCTGAAACCATTTTTGGGACTTTCAGTGTAGCCTGTGATTGCAAAATGCAGATGGTGTACAGTATGCAACCTTTAACCGAACACAGACATTTATCTTTCAAAAAATTTTCCTATAGCTATTTTTAAACAAAAATGAAAAAGTGGCCAAGCTAGAATCCAAAACAGGATCTAATTTTACTTTTAATGCAAATCTTGACTGTGTAATTTGGCTAATCAAGCACGTACCCAATGATTTCATAATGCCGCCTACATAACAATTTAATAAATTACCATTGAATATTTTGGCATGCATACTGCAGTTGAAAATGCCTATTTAATCTGTACCAATTATAAACAATTTCTTAAATGAAAATTCATGAACAAAGCTAGCTGCTCAATAATTTGAAATTCTTCACATGAAAAATTACTCTAGCTACGCCTCTATTTTTAGCTCGGTTACAAAACCTACAATTCTACTCCCATAATCTCATAACTTGGCTTATAATGGCTTTGATCAAAGGAGTATTTGTGTCACACTGAGCTGCAAAACAAATGCATTTAGCTTGCTGCATTAAATGTTAGATGCAGAATCCATTTGAAGGAATTATTCATTTATTCATTTTCTGAATCTGTTTATTCCCATACAGGGTTACAGCAGGGCTGTCTGCATCAAGAACAAGGCAGAAGTCAACTCTGGCACCAGTTTATTACAGAGCACACTCACACACACCAATCACTAAGTGGTAAGAGAATACTGAAAAAAATGAAGTACCCATCCTTTGACACTGTTTCTCAAACTCCTAAAATAAATGTTAGTTTAGAAATGACTCCTGACAAAACTGTGTCAATGGTGTCACATATCATACAGTGGTAACATATCGGGGATTGTGTGGAATTTTAAGGCAGGTGCTGTTTAAATTACAGGTCTGCATTAGTAATTCAAAATTTATGATCAGAAGAGTTCAAAATTACATACAGTACATATGGTATGCAATATATACATGTGGATTACTATTGCTTCCTTCAATTCCAGACATCACATTAATTTCATTACAGCCACAACAGTAAAGGACCCCTCAGCATTGTCTATTGTTTATTATTAGCCTTTGGTAAGACATATACAGCTTTGATTTCAATATGGTGTTTCTCAACCTTTTTTGGCATCATGACTCACTTTTTCCCAAATAAGTGTCTTCACGACCCATCATGTAGTTGAATCAGGAACAATTGTCAGAGTTGGGGGGTGGGGGGAAAGCCTTGGTGAATCGAGCATGAATTGAGAATAAATTGCAACTTACAGCACACTAGCGGAGCAACCACCCTGCAACTAACCCAATGGTGCTTTATTATACTGAATGGAAAGCCTGTTTCCAACATGAGCCATCATATTTTTCATACATTCCTACATTAAGACAAAAACAAAGGTGTGTTCATTTAAATGCTTAAATTATTTTCAACACCTTGAGAGTTGTAATAATGTAATGTAATCAGCACAATTTCATTTATTCTCTCCATATAAGAGTAAGTTCTTTCCAGGTGCTCCACATATCAGGATTGTTCATGATAGGTTAAATGATCTTTAAGATGGCAGCTTTAAACTGGTGTAGTATATAGTAAGTCAGTGTTTGTGTGCGCATGAGTGTTAGTTGTGACAGACTACTGCCCTATTCCATGTTTGTTCCTACCTCCTGTAATGGATAAAAGGGGTTCGAGGTTCAAGGCTGCTTTATTTAGTCATGTTTACACAAGAAAAACATGAAGTTTACCTTCTCAGTTGCATCTAATAACAAGACAGAAATAAATGAAACAAAACAAATAGAGACAAGATAGGTTAAGGTAAGGCAGTTTGATAATGCATATTTATGCAAAAGTTGTTACAGGATACATATCAATCCTTAATCATTTTCTCCGATATTCCTTATTAAAAAGTCGTATGACACATGGAAGAAAGGAATTTCTGGAGCGATTTGTGTGGGTTTTCAAAGCGACAATCCTTCCTGATTTACTGAAGTTAAGTTCTACATGTAATGGATGTCTGTCGTCAGTTGAGATGATTTCAAGTTTCTTTAACATTATCCTCTAACCTACAATTGCCAGATCAGCTACATCAGCCCCAATAACTTTACCTGCATGTGTAGTAATCTACTGGAGCTTTTTTAAATTTTGGTTTGTTAAACCACTAAACCAGACAATGAAACTAAAAATGATAACAGACTGGATCATACTGCGATAAAAGGACAACATGAGGTCCTTGTCTTCTTTAAATAGTTTGAGTTTACGGAGGAGATTGCATTTAGAGAAAATTTTTTTTACTTGCTTTCCAGATAACATTGTTATCTAAGTTAGAATTTATATTCATTCACTATTTCTACCTCCTTCCCCAAAACAACAATGGGATAACATACAGATTTCTGTCTGTTAAAATCAAATATCATTTCTTTGGTCTTTTTTACATGCAGATTGAGAAAGTTTTTATTACACCAATTTACCATACAGTCCACTTGATTTAGGCAGTGGCTTTCATCCTCCCCAGATATGCGTCAATGGATACACAGAGCATACCCAAAATGGAAATTTCTAGTAGATAAAAGAGTGCGAGTGATGTCTCAAACTGATATTAAACATTAATGCTAAAATCCCCCACATATGTACACAATGTGGTTTTGAACAAGTAATTCTGATAGACAGGATGTGTTTCTTCATTCAGAATATTGTTCTCAATGATGAATTTCTATGTCTACTTGTGAAATCTATTACTTCAGAGAAAATATAAATATTTACGAATGTGGTCTATGATCTCATGAAAACAATACTTAGTTGTTAAGAGCATGAATCAACACGGCTCACCGACAAAGATCTATTGTCTTCATGATGACATCACTTTAATGATATTAATGGTACACCTAGGTTTTTTCTTCAGCATTTTCAAGTAATTGTCTTGTCTGGGTTCATCTGTAAATGAATGCATCCACATTTGGACATGAATCATGCTGTGTAAGATGCAACACTAAAGCAGATGTTGCTCTTATTAACAGAATGTAGGATTTACTTCTCTTGGAGCTCATTTAACTTACAAATCCAGTTTATGGGAAGCTGACACTTAAATGCCTAAAATGAGGCATTATTTTTGTTTAATATTTTGGATGTTTCCATAGACACTGTCAACATATGTAGTCTCTTGCAAATGCCCAATATTAAACCCAGTGTTTGAAACCTGAAGCTCCATGACTAGGATAACAGATTTTCTGATTGAGCTTTGGAATTAGTATACAAATGGAACCTATTTTAATGAATAAGGCAGTAATCCATGTCAGTTATAAATAATGTGTTGTAATAAATATAATAAATAATGTGGCCTATGAGCTTTACAAGTATCCATATATACCATTCTTAACAAGAGAAAATAATCTAGACATTCAGCTATGGGGCACCAATAAACATAGCTGAACAGAATATCTGTGTATTGGTAATGATGGATGTGAATATTGGATTTAAATTATTAATCATAATAACTTCTGCCTTATGCTTGATGCTGCTAGGATACTTTCTGGCTGCCTGGAAACCTGAGTTGAATTAAGTACATTTGAGAATTTATTTGCGTGTACTGTAACAATGTAATAGAACTAATATAGTAAGTATAGTAATATAGCAATGGTTAATTCGTGTTACGAATTTACATATAAACAATATGAAAACTTCTGAAAGAAAATAAAATCAGATACTCAAATAAATGCACACGCAAAAAAAACAGTTAATAATAAACCCTGTCTATTAAATTTGAAAGGAAGCATGTATATATTATTAACTAGCCATCGCCCATGGCTCCACCCACGTAGTAGTGAGAAAGGACAAACTTAAAAATCAATAGACAAAAAGGTATCGCTAGCTGAGAGGAGGCAAGGTACTCTTCAAAACGCAGAGGTAGACCGGCTCCCCACTCCTGACGTCATGCTTCCCCCTCCCCTCAGCCCACTGCATTTCTCTCAGGTTCGTGCAAATAAATCAGTACCACAAGTGAACTATGATTCTTAGTGCGATGAGACAAGTCGCAAAATCATCTGGAATGTTCAAGCAAATTCTCAACAAAAACCCAATTTAAATTGTTGTATGAAAAAACAATTGCAAAAGACCGCTGAGCAGCACAACTTAAAAAACAGGGAGGTAAAGAAGAAAGCCTGTTTCTCCTGAATAAGATGGACTGACTTTTTACTATAAAATAACAAGTAAACTATCACAGTAAGTCAAATATTATGTTGTTCAGCAGGTTTGTTTTGAAGGCACATTTTTGTTCTGAGATCCCAAGTTCAGAAAGTCAGGACTTGAGCATAAATCAGTTAATCAGCAAAATATTTTGTGGATATAATCTCCTTGTATGTGTTCTCCGATAACTGAAAACAGATTAGATGACAGCAAAATTGGTGAAATCTGTCGTTACATTTGGGTTCTTCCACATTTTCTGCATTATTATGATTTAAAAGAAACCTCTACTCTGTGCCACACATTAGGAATCATTAGGGCAGATGCTATGTGCTATAAATGCATTTCTTTCTGTATAGGTTTTATGAATCTCTTACCTTTTAAAAATTTACAGGAAATAAATGACATCCTCTAAACAAAAATGAAACATATGCAATGGTTACTTCAAAGATATCAACAAAAACTCCCACTCCTGAATTTGTACTAACAATGTTAAAGCTGTTTTTCCCTTGTTCATCATTAACTTTTTATAATGACTGGATGTTAAACTAATGGGTTCAACATGCGTAAAAATAGAAAACTTCTGCAACTCTGCAGGTTACTGCTAAGCACAACAGGATCCCAATCTGAAGTCGGCTAATTTTAGCAATCATCAGCATTGCGAACCAAGTTGTATGCTTTGATCACAAGGACTTGTATTTTCTGATTGTGGATTTCACTCTTCATGCAGAATTGAAGAACTAGTTTTCTTACATTTTTTCATTTCCCAAATCTTTTCATTTTTTCATTGGGCTGTGGAGTGAGGGAGCTGATCCTGGAGAAAAATCCAAGTGGAAAGGAGAGCTGCCCATCACTGGGCACACTTCACACACACACACATACACACACACACACACACACACACACACACAATCACAAACACCAATTTAACATATGCATCTGTTGATTAGGAAGGAAAGTCAACAATTCAAGTGGAAAAAGGAGGACATGCTAACCACACATAGACGCTGAGTGGATTACAAGCTGATCCCAGGCACCCACAGCAAAAAGCCAGTGGCACTATCCCCTTTGCCAAGCACTAATAAGCAGCATTTATAATATAAATATTATCCCTTCAGAGGAAAAAGAAAAAAGGAATATATAAATATTTATATATATGGCAGCTACTGTATGTGTTTGTGACATGTGGGAAGAAAGAAACAAGCACAAAGCATTCTTGGGTATGAATTAATTAGAAGTGATCTTAATGAGCTTACCTAGCCAACAAAAAAAGCCATGGCACACAGCTGACTTCAGCTAGGGAATCCCGCTGGTGTCACCAAGTATGCTATCAAATTATACAAGAGCAGCCCTACACCGGCCACCACAGCTAACTAGACAGCCTGCAGCGAGATAGTCAAGCGGTGGACAGGCTTGATTGATGAATTCTGTGGCAAAGGTCATCAGTTTCGTCTTTAAATGAAGTCTTATAAAAGATCAGAGGCCGATAAACATGATTGTGATTAGGATGTGTCAGACTGGGGAGAAAACAAAGAGCCTATTAAATAGTTACGTGGAGACCTAACAGTATGAAAAACTGTGAAGAAATATTATTGGCGAGAAAAGTTAAATAATTCCTTTATTAAGGCTTCATAAATTGTAATTATATTATAATTATATTACAATACGTCTGAAATCTGGGTAAGGTATACAATGGTTTCTTTTGCTTTAGTGATGAACAAATAGTTCAGGCTAAGAAATAAAAGATATGGTGACCCTAACTTTTAAGACTTTAATTTTGAACAATAGATGGAGTATTTTCTTTAAATATTGTGAAGCAAAATGCACATTAAAATGAGTAAATAAGTGCTGGTCAGTTTAGTAGGATGGTGGCTCAGATGGCAGATGATATTATCTTTAATTATAATGTCTTAAAACTGGAATTTGCAGATAAATTATTTACTGAATCTGTCTAGTCGAAATGTTTTCTAAGGCAAGTTAATAATTAATTGCTCTTATAAAAAATGAAGAAAAATGAATGGTGTGCACTTGCATTTCTGAAGCCTCATATAACACACTTTGATTGTGGAGTACTAAGTGTGCTTAATGGTCAATGTGTCAAGTAATGTATTAATCAGAAGCCAAAATCAACTTTTAAATGATATTTAATTAGCATTCTTGTTGCTTTACTCATTGTACATGTTGGAAATAATTTTTTAGAAAAGTACAGTGCATACTGTTGTCCAGGTATATGACAGTGGTATAGTAAAGTGATAAATCAATATACTATATTAGCAGACGAGTCTCCCTTTATTCTGTGTATTGTTTATTGCCTGTTTTGTTCCTTATTTATAAGACAATAAACAAGGAGCAGGCACAGGTACAGTATATAGGCTACTGTAGTGTCTTCTGAAAAGGATCTGTTAATTAATTTCAGTTCAAACCAGGGAGCTCATCATCTACCTTTAATAACAAACATTGTTAAAAATATGAGACGAAAAATATAACATATAACCTGAGAAAACTGAATTCATAATTGCTGATAAAAAAACAAAAATCTTAAAAAGCACAACACACTAACAGGGAATTTCCAGAGTGGCACATCAGATGCAAATGCATCAAAACAGCAGCAGGCTAAATGGAAACTTGGAGTCCAGATGTAGAAATAATACTAATAGTATTGTCATGTGTACAGAGTACAGTGAAGTTCTTGCATACCTGAAAAACAGGATCAATAAAAGATAAAAATCGGCTCCTGCTTAATAAAGTAATTAGAATGAATGCCAACAGGCATTGTGGAACTCCAGGGTATAGTCATGGAAACACTACTGTAAAACATTTATGAAAAGGATTTTTATAATATAATACATAAAATGAGGGTAGCATTGTTGGTGCAGTGGTTGACATTGTTGTGTCAGATCTCAAAATGCCCAGGTTAACTAATGCTATGGTTAACTAGCCAAACGAATGTCTGTGTACAGCTTGCATGTTCTCTCTTGTTGTGTATTGGTTTTCTCCAAGTGTTCCACCCCAAGGATATGCATGCTTGATAACTAAAGTCTCTGAATTGACCTTATTGAGTAACATGTGGATATGTGTCTGAGTGTGTCCTACAATGGAATGGCCTCTTCTCCTGGTCTAATTCATGTGAAGCAGGTGTCATCATCCTCCAGTAGTTAACACTGCTGCTTCATGGATCCAGCATGGTGAATCTGAAGTCAGCAGCTGCTTGATGTTTGAATGTAGTTTGCACATTCTCAACTGTGTTTGCTTGGAGTTTTTCCTCAGGGTATTTTGGTTTGTTCACCTATCCTACTGAAGTGCACATTAGATTAGATGACAATTCAAAACTGGTCCTGTGTGAGTGTGGGTGGCTTTGTGTTTATTAACTGATCCCTGCAACCGACTTGTGCCGCTCCTAGAGATGGTTCCTGACTTGTCCTCAATGCTGGTTGGATCATTTCTATTCCCTGCACCAATAAACTGGATTAAGCCAGTTTGACACTGTTATGTTAGTCCCTGCCTTGTGTCCACACACCCTATGACCCTGTAATGAATTAAACAGGGACAATAAAACATTAATCATTTTAATACTTAACATTACTATAAAATTAGTAGCTTGGAGTCATGCTTGCATGAAACTTGAGGTATATTTTATATTCTGGTTTAAAATGTAGAATTTCGCCTAGGGCTAGGCCACATTTCTGTTCACATTTGGTAAAGGCTTTCAATATAGTAGTCATTGGATGAAAGTGTTAATTGTTTTTAAATATCAAGAATTTTTGATTGAGTAAGCAATTCTGTGTCACCGTGAAAGAGCAGTTTCTCCCCAGTGCTCACTTCTTGTTGCCATCTGTTTATTGAAACTCCATCATTTTCAAGCTATTAAGACAGGGATGTCATCTTAATCAGTAAGGGAGATTCATACTTCAAATATTATATATTTCTAATGTGAAATATCTGAGTAATACTGTATATTTGAAAATGTGTTAAATGATGATTAACTTTGCTTATTGGTGCCACAAATTACTGAGGTTCAACATTATTTGAGGCGAACCTGTAAGTGTAATACACTGCAATTTTTATAATTCATAAAAGCTTTGCCATGAATATTGTACCAATTATACTTTTAACTTCAACTGTACCGAGTGAGCAGTCAAAGAGCCGGTGACTGTGGGAATGTCAGCGTGAGTTACTCACCCCTCCACAACTGCACACCTCAGCTAGTGTTGCCAGTGTTGACCATGTACATGTGCTGTACTGCTTCGTTCACTTAGAATTTTTGTGTTTATATATTTCAAAGCACTATGGTGAACTGCCGGTGGGACCTGTGAACTGGCGTTCTTTGGCTCATAGGCAAAGGGAATGGAGGGCTCCATCCATTAGATATGCAGAACCCATCTCTGAGCACTGTGACTGGTGTGCTTCCCTGGTAATGTCAACTGATCTCTCTCTGTGAAAACCCCCACCTTCAATAAGCAGCATCACCATTGCACTCTACCCTTCCACAGTGCAGATCCCACCCTTATCGTGATTTGAATTGCCTTGAACTCAGACCTTGAAGCATCTCAGCTCGATAATTCACGCTGTGGTGAACTGATGGAGGTGAGCTGTGAACCCATGTTCTCTGGCTCAGAAGTGAGAGCTTTGCAGTGTGAGCTAAATAGAGACTTCCATCCATCAGTCACACTGAACTCATCTCTGACCACTGTGAGTGGTGTACTTCCATGGTGATGTCAGCTGATCTCTCTCTTTGTCAGCCTCCACCTTTTTTGCATGGTATTGCCACTACATTGGCCATCCATTTTATCCATTTTTTCTGCTTTCTTAGATAGTATTGGTCCACATTATCTCGATAATCAGGGTTCTACTGTATGTTTTCATATGCCACTTGCAATTAAATCATTGGGTTCTACTGTATGTTTTCATATGTCACTTGCAATTAAATCATTAACCTGCTACTTTCAAAATAAAATACTTATGGCATATGCATGCTGTCACACGCATGTACATATGGGACAGCTTAAGGGCTCTAGTGATAGTAATTCCCTGCCGTTCCATGGGTTGGCTCTGTGTACTAATGCTCCTTCTGTTCCTCCTCTGCAGACTGGAAGATTGATGGGTTTAACACTGTTGACGTCAGATCCAGTGTCCATCCACCTGAACCCGCCTCTTCCGCCTGGACATACTCTAAAATGAAGGCATTGACATCTTTAATTGGTCCCTATTAAGACTCCCATCTGAAAAGATGCTTTAGCAACACTATTTGTACAATGCACATTTTTTTGTATTCAGTTGTACAGTGTTTGCCTTTGGATGCCCCAGCACTTCATGTCTCTCTCTCTCTCTTACAATACATTAATCAGATTGTGTTACTTTTGGTATAAATGCAGTACATAGTGATCATACTGTGTTTCTTGATCCCAAGTTAATTAACCAACCAAAAGAAAAACAAACACAAATGCAGTATGTAATGCTCCACATTCCCTCCCATTTTTTGCGAAAGAACATCATCTTTCAAGTTTTGTTTGGCTTAAAAGATGCGTGGCATTATAGAGCTGCATTACACTTTCTGTGTAGGTAGAGGTGTGGTCTGCGACAGAAACGGTTCACAACCTACATGAACTGTCAGCATTTTATTCTCAATTTCAACTCATCTAAGAGGTGTGGCGATATTCTCACATTAACTGCTGCACTCAGTGCTGATATAGCACTGCTCAAGGAAGAGGAATTGTTATATTACGTCAGTTTATTTCTTGCCATAGCATTTCTACACGTAGTTGTAAAGACTGTAAAGGTTATTTTTTCATTATTCCCTTTTGATAACAGCCAAGACAATAAAAACTGTAAGTCCTATGAATTTCCCTTTGATCTGTATAGTTTAAAAAGATGTACCAGTAATGTAAAAGGGTTTCACATTTCCTTGAATTAAGTCGTCTCTACAATCTCTCATTGAGAAGTCATAGAAATTCATGTATCTTCAACCATGTGTTGTAATTTGTGCCGTGTGGCCTATGTGATCATCTCAGATCAGTCATCACCACTCATCCTGCCATTATGGGAGCAAAATAAAAAAATACAAACTTCACTGCCTTGGTTCATTGGAATGCAGCATCAGGCTGCAATGGACCTCCAAGGTGCAGGCTGTATTTCTCATGCCCAGAAACCTGCTCAGTTTGTTCAGCATAGTGGAAGCTGACAACCAAAAATACAGATCTGCTGCTCCTAGAAGGGATACACAGTTTTGGTCGTTAGATAGCAAGGTGACTCTTGCACAGTGGAATATGGAGATAATAGAGCTTTGAAATTTTCATTAAAAAATTTCAAACTTCTAATTTAAAAAATTGAATGTTTAAGTTTTAAAAAGCATTTGGATACATTTCACATTAGGATATGAACACAACAGCGAGCACAAAATCAGTTGAACAGAACTCAGGCTTACTAAATGTTATGGACGACTCCGATCTCTGAGCTCAGTTTGGAAAAGGAAAATAAGAAGGTAAAGGAAAAAGTTCAATTAGGCACAACAATTAACCTATGATTGATAAATCAATTATAAGGAATACCTACACCCACTTGCCACAGTTCATAAACTGAGATGAGTAACCTTGTCTAGATACATAATAAATTATCATTTAATATGCCACAAACTTTAATAAAGGCTTGAAAATCAAAAACATCTCCTTTCTCATTTTCATTCCTTAGAGGTGGTAAATCTTGAAACCCACTGGGTAAATGCAAAAAAAAAAAAAAAAAGGTGACCACAAATTCTTTATTTGCCCAGGATTTCAGCATGCCGTGTTCCCCTTGCTAGCCTAATTCCCTGGCCTTCATAGCATTTTTTTTTCTAATGTGGAATTCTTTTTAAAACAAAATCAAAAGTCTGGAATGAAAACTGACCCATGGGTACTGCCCATCTGATGAGGGAAAAGAAACAAACAAGTAAAAGACTGCCCTGCTTGTCACACATAGGTTTTTACTCTACAGCACACTGGCACCTGGCTATGTAAGCATATCCTCTGGAGCGTGAACTGGAACGCAGGCATCTGATGTGACTGGAATGTTTATGTCTGCAAAATGAGGGCAAAGCTTGCTCTTGTGAAAGAGTTTATTTGCTTGAAATATATGCCAAGGAATATTCAGGAAGCTAAGAAATGCATCTTGGAACTTTCTGCTCTCTATTCCCAACTAAAAGACCTTGAAGGAAAAAAGAATATAAAGCATCTTTGCAGCTGTGGATTTATTCACTCAGCTATTAAAACACCATCAATTTAACCGATAGCACAATACTCTAGTATGCAGCAAATGATCAATTACTCTTATCAGCTTCATGCACATTAGGTTGCTATGCTCCACAACTAAAATATATTGAGAAGTGAATTACGACTTTAAAAAGGAACTGAAGTGTCCAAGGCATAATTGTACAGATCACGACTAAGCAGGAGTGGATCATTGCTTCCTATGGCAATAGACAAGATTATGCAGGCTATGATATTCTGCATATCAAAAGATGTCGCTTATCTCATTCAACAAGACATGTACAAGTGCTGTTTTGTAATTTTCTAATTTTTCTTCTAGTAAAAAATAGAAACGTAACTGCCAGCTTTCATGATACAGTAGAGGAGGGATATGGCTATACACATACATACAGATGGCTACTTGAAAGATTCAGATTTCATGACTTTGTGGTTCACTTCTTTACTAAAAATGAAACACTACATTTTTTAAGGTAATGCCACAAATCACTTCAGATAGGCCTGTTCACTGAAGCCCACCTGCTTGCTTAACTCTTTCTTTATCTGTCAGCACATTTAATTATTAAAATTCCATTGGGGGGAACAAGTGTAAAACTACCAACATGTACCTTCTGTTGACCTCTATATTACTGGAACAGACGTAGAAGAATCTGACTCCTTTTTTTTTAATGTAATTTGTTACGCTAAGACATACTGATGCCATAGTTGCTGCCATTTCTGCTTCACAACTTGTTTCTTTTGTATCTGTGAGCATCTCCTCCTTTCACTCAATTTTTATTTTTGGCCACACTGTGACTACAATTAATTTTTTTTACCAGCATCTCATACAAGACAAAAGCAGAATAAAATCTTACCATATGTTAGACTCTTCCGGCACCACTACTCTAACTACTAATGTAAGCATAAACATAACAATGTGGACAAACTCGAGGCAGACGGCTGCTTTTCTACATTTTTTTTCTTATTCGCAGCAAAAGTAACAACCAAGCCCATCTTGTTTAAATCTATCCATCCATGTGTTCGCCCATGTTACCTAACATCCATCCATTTACCAACCCGCTGAATCCGAACACAGGGTCACGGGGGTCTGCTGGAGCCAATCCCAGCCAACACAGGGTACAAGGCAGGAACCAATCCCGGGCAGGGTGCCAACCCACCGCAGGACACACACAAACACACCAAGCACACACTAGGGTCAATTTAGAATCGCCAATCCACCTAACATGCATGTCTTTGGACTGTGGGAGGAAACCGGAGCACCCGAAGGAAACCCAAGCAGACACGGGGAGAACAAGCAAACTCCACACATGGAGGACCCGGGAAGCAAACCCGGGTCTCCTAACTGCGAGGCAGCAGCGCTACCACTGCGCAATCGTGCCGCCCTGTTACCTAACATTTGTGTGAAATTTACTCTCAACCATAGCTTATTTGCACTTCTGCATTCTTGCTACATTGTACTAGCTGCGTAAGCGCTATTGAAATTGTCAAAAAAAAAAACTTGAAATGTAGAGATATCAGGTAATTGAAAGGAACTACTCTGGGCATCTCTATCCTAGGAGGTTTTGCATTGCCAACATGCTTGCATCGTTAGTGCATTAGCGGCTAAGCGACTTTGTCTTTCTTCAGAGGTTTTGCTTTGCTGATGTGTACAGTAGACCCCCATGAAGTCGCAGTTCAGGATTCACAGACTCAGTTGTTCGCGGCTTTTTCCTTAGAACCTAACTATTAATTGTTAGTGGAAAGTGCAAATATCCTCTGCAATTTTTTATGGCTTTTGTTGTTGCAATACTGTGCTGTAGAGAGAACAGGAAGCAACCGCTGAGGGAAACGCGGTTTGGGATAGTGAAAGTAGCTAATCCGAGAGCGTTATTCATTTCTCCTTGCTGCTGATTGACTGCTGCCCTGTGACACATCTCCAGCTGAGTGTCCTCGTATTTTCCATTTTGTTATTGTATTCATTTTGTTATTCTTAAACACACACGATGTCGTTGAATCGCCCTGCACTTTCTAAGGCTTCTGGAACTGAGCCTAAGTGCCAGAAGAAGTTTAAAACACTCCAGGAGAAGTTTGAACTGCTGGATTTGCTCCGGGAACTAAAAAGTTATGCTGCAGTGGCGCGCCACTATGGCATTAATGAAAGCACCGCACACTACATAAAGAAGAATGAAGCAGCGATCTGGAGTACCATATCTGTAAGTTTCTGTGATAGTGCCAAAAAGGTAATGACTGTAAGAAATAAAAATATCGTCAGGATGGAATCTGCCTTGGCATTGTGGATCACCGACTGCAGGAAGAAGAACATCCCCCTTGGACGGTAACATCATCCGTGAGAAAGCACGGAAATTGTACCAGCAGTTCGCTAAAGGAGACAATGTAGCAACTTCCCATCACAATGTTCTTGAAACCTATAAAGAAAAGCCAGCACGAAACCCTACCAGAAGAAGACCCAAAGATACGACTCCTCCTGAAGCACCTGAAGAAGAGGCGCCACCCGAGGAGTTTTAAATCCTCTGCATCGTACTGCACAGCTACTTCATCAATATCATTTATCACTGGTGAGTACCTGTACATCTTACTGTATTTTAATTAAATGAAACTATTATGTATTTACTCTACTTATAACAAAGAAAACAACAGCACATACCAAAGAAAACGCGCTTGCATGAATTACAGTACGTATAGCGGTAACATCAGTATTTTACATTCTAGCACCGCAGGAGACATAGCAGTACAGTTCTGTACAGTATACGGGTTTACCTTTACATTCTGTTTTTAGATAATGTATTAATGTATTAAGCTGAGTTTGCAACAAAATTAAAGGGCTTTGGGGGCATACTGTATTTAGAGTTTAAACTATAAAAATAGGCATTTAAAAGGCATTTTTTAACCACATCCAAAAGTCGCAGTTTTTCACAATTCGCGGGTGCTCTAGGAACGTAACCCCCGTGAATTTTGGGGGTGTACTGTATTAGCGGCGGGAGGAAAAGTAAAGGGTGCTCTAGGAACGTAACCCCCGTGAATTTTGGGGGTGTACTGTATTAGCGGCGGGAGGAAAAGTAAAAGGGATACCGTTTTGATGATGTGCTCGCCTCACTTATGTAATAGCTGATAAGCAAGTGACTCTCTCTTCGGATGTTTCGTTTTGCCGATGTGCTGGCCTCACTTGTGTATCCTCAGAGGTGGAGCCCTTAGCCCCACTCCACCTCTCACTTCCGGGCCAGACAGACACACACACCTCCACGCGCAGATGTTTATATATATGACTAGCTACCGTCAGCATTATATACTCACTTCACTATGTCTCTAGATCACTTTTAAGAGAATAACAAGATCACATTTCTTTTCAGTTTCCTCAAATCTCATACCCTTTACATGTGGGATAAATATTTTCTTGTATTACAAATGCATAGCAGATACAGTTAAATGCTCTCATCCTGGGACAAACGTGTCCACCATGATAAGGTACTTCAACCTGTTGGCAGTTTGGCACAAAATAAAAGAACTTTTGGAAACTTTATGATATAAACCATACCCCCATAAGCTGAGGCTGAAAGATCTAGTCAGGATTTATTTTTAACATATACAGTACAAGGTCTTTAGGCTAACCACATAACGGGAAACAAGAATATGTTAGAATGTTGCATGGACTTAGAAGCCACACAACAAAATTGAATTGCCAATTTCTTTTTTACTTAGTATTGATTACTGGACAAATATCTATTCATGTCTCATTGCTTAACAAGAAGGTGATTTAGCCCTCCTTTGTCTTTTTTTTTCCTGAAATGAAAGATTTTTCCAAAATGCTTTTAACACACACTCCTTCTATAGCTCTATCTAAATTCCACAGTGCAGCCACCTCACAATTCAATCATAAAGAGGAGAAAAAAAATCAATGAAAGCAGAAAAATGCTTGAAAGCAATCTGAGATACAGCCCCCCAGCCCCCACCGCCAGCTCTCCATCCATGGATTTACAGTACTTGAGCATTACTGGTTACATTCATGAAGACAAATTGCACATCAGCAAGAGTTTGAAGAAAATCCCAAAGGCATAATAAGTGTATTGAAAATTGTAAAAAAAAATAAAGATTTAAATAATGACTTTGAAACTGATAAAGTTGCTTTTGTTGGTGATTAAAAGTTAAAAGTAAAAGTAGATTCTGAACTGAATTAGCAACTCCTAATCTAGCATCTTGAAACAGATTTGCATTTGATATGACATCTTGCCCAAGAAACCGTGAAGAATACAGAGAGATTACCCTTCTCCAGGCATTTTCTATTCCTGCTTTAAAAATTCCTTCTCCAAGATCAGGACAATTATTTTTAAGCAAAGGATTAAATTAAGTGTGGGCATCTACAATTAATGGGACAAACCCTGTGAATGAAATTCTGAAGACTGTGAATAATTTGGCAGAAACCTGAAAACAATAACCAGTGCAAAATTATTCAGATTTGACAAATTTAAGGAGCTGTAAATAATAAGTTTCCAATATGTGCATAATGCATAAGATATAAAATAAGTAATGCTACATACAGATAACTACTTGCATACAAAAAGCAACAGTACAAACATAGCCAAAACAGAATATTCAAAACAAAAAAGGAATTAGATGAGAATTAGTAGGCGTTATTTGATTTTTCATGCCAAGATACCTCAATCTGCTTTATATTTGTATTATTTCTGCAACCTGTCTTCTTCTGTCAGGTTTGAGAAGACGTTTGACAGGAGAATAACCATGAGAGAGTTATCAGTTTGTAGAAATTTGTTATTAATAATAAAGGAGATAAAAAGCTTACAGATTGTTTTAATACATTCAGTTTGTTATTACACTGAAAATGATTTTTGAACCAGTAACTTGTAAGACCCGGATATCTTCACTGAACAACAGATGGATCATGTTATTGTAATGATTTTCTATTACTACAAAGAAAATTACTTTTGGCTAAAAAGGTTCTGCACACATATCATACTTCTGCTTTCATTACTTGATGAGATTATCCATCCATCCACTCATTTTCTGGATCCTCCGTTTACAATAAACTGTAACCCAGCATAATTAGGCACAAGACAGGAAGGAAGTGTGGCTGGAATAACCTTAAATATCACAAACATCTGTACACCTACACAGAGCCAATATACAGAATGATGCTTGAAGGACATCAGAGTACCCACAAAAAAGCAGGAAATGAATATGCAAAATCTAAAAAAATTATGTGGCTAGAAATTAAACTATGCTGCTTACTTTACGCTACCTATCTATAATTGTGCCAAAAATAAATGAGAGCTTTCTATCAGCTCTCCTAAACCTAAGATTAAACCAATGAAGGAAAAATATGACAATTAGGAAGGCCTACCTAGACTGTTTTTTTGCCCATCTGCCTGCTATAGTGTCTCATTTTCTTTTTCACAAAATGTACCAAATCTAAGACTCCCCTCTGCACCTCTTGTGTCTCCATCCTTTCACACTCTGGCCACAAACTGCCTGCCAAATGAGTACTTGCATTAGTCACCAGCAAACCCCCTAGATTTAACTAGCCATGTGTACCGAGTGGTTTTTTAAGGTCTGCTTCTGCAGTCACTCCCACAGTCATTGGAAGAACAGTGATTATCTTCCTAGAACTCCACGTTATGGATCCTGCTGTCCTATTTTTGCTATTCACTATTAACATGCCAGGATATCCTCCATATTATGAGCAGCTTGCTGTCACCTTGTGTAAAGGGGGACTCATAAATAACTTGTCACCACTGACAATTCACGCAGTGTCCATGAAGTGATAACTTTCAGGGCATAAAGCACCTGTTGCTGGCCCTGAACCATATTCAGATGGTTGATAATATATATATATATATATATATATATATATATATATATATATATATATATATATATATTTGTTTTGTCATTCTGGGGTATTGAGAGCTGTTTGGTGAGGCAAAAAATGAATTTAAATGATTTTAGCATAAGGCTGCAACATTGCAAAATGTGAATAAAGTAAAGAGATTTAAATACTTTCTGAAGGCACTGGAGATATATATAAATGTAAACACACCACATAGACCTCAGCGTTAACGTTTGCAGTATATATACCTCTGTATGCCATTTGGTATGGGATTTGTTAAAGCAGTGTTAATATTTGTTATATGACATCTATCAGAAAGACAAATGCAATGCATTTTATTACTAAAAATATTTGCAATGTGCTAGAAAAAATATATACATATACAAATATATATACTGCCCAGAAAAAAATTAAGGCAACACTTAAAATCACACATCAGATCTCGATGAACAAAATATTCAAGTGTAAAATCTTTACTGAGTAATACTGTGTAATTTGTTGAGAACAAAATGACATAACAGCGGTCAATGGAAACCGAAAATCACCAATCCATTGAGGGCTGGATTCAACATCACACCAAAAATCAAAGTCAAAAATAGAAATCTCAGGCTGATCCAACTTGTGTGAATTTCATCACAGCAACTCATAATGTGACTCAGTAGTGTGTACTGTACGGCCTTCACTTTCCTGTACGCACTCCCGACAATGGAGGCTGGTGTCCTGGGGCATCTCCTCGCAGATCTGGATCAGGGCATCAGTGCGCTCCAAGACAGTCTGTGGCACTACTTGATGGTCTCGGATGCAACAATTGATAACATTCCAGAGGTTCTGAATTGGATTCAGGTCTGGGGAATATGCGGGCCAGTCAATAGCATCTATGCCTTTGTCATCCAGGATCTACCTACACACTCTGGGCACATTGTCCTGCACCAGGAGGAACCCAGAGCCTACTGCACCAGCATAAGGTCTGACAGTGGCTCTGAAAATATCATCCTGGTATCTAACAGCAGTCAGGGTACTATTGCCTAGCACATAGAGGTCTGTGCGACTCTTCAAGGATATGCCTCCCCAGACCCTCACTGACCTACCACCAAACCAGTCATGCTGGATGATGTTACAGCATCTCCAGACTCTTTCACGTCTGTCACATGTGCTCAGTGTGAACCTGTTCTCATCTGTGAAGAGAACGGGGTACCATATGGATGTGGAATCCTGGAGGAGCTGAACTACCTGTGCAACCTGAATCAGCTGCAGGTACCACCTCATGCTACTGGGATTAATAAAGTATCTATCTATCTATCTATCTATCTATCTACCAGTAGTGACAAGGACTCAAGCAAAGTGCAAAACTAGATAAGAATCAGCCAGGAAAGATAAGGAGAGAGCACTTATCTGGGGGCACCACCTGCAAAACCATTCCCTTTTTGGGAGTTGTCTTGCTGTTGCCTCTCCAGTGTACCTGTTGTCAGTTTCATTTGCACCAAAGCAGGTGAAGTTGATTCAAAATTGCTCATGCTACCTAACAGGATAGGTTGATGGACCCTGAAGCTTAATTGTCTTAATTGGTGATTGGCTGTGATGATTAAGTGTTCTCTTAATTGGTGTTCCCACCATGGTACTCCAGGACATATAGAAGTAGAGATGTGACAAAAATGTAAAACAACTGTTTTTACTATTATTCAAATACTAAATGTGAAAGTCATCCAAAACATGCAGAGGGGCATAAACACCAGGAAAAACATGTAGCAAAAGTTAAAAATCAGAATACTAAAGCAAACAAAAGGTTTACACCTAACAGAAGAACAAAACAAAAATTCAAATAAGGTAGGACAAAAAAAGGACTTAAAATAAAAATACACTAAAGACTATTATATGGCAGTTTTAGCAATGAGACCACAGCCCACATTGCCAGAGGTGAAGGAGTAGTAGTAGTAGTAGTATTGCCATGATGTGTACAGTGCTCAGGGAAATTTTGATTTGCATGTGTGAGCAACGTGCAACATGTTGGCACTCTCCAGTACCATGATAAACAACTTATTTTTAATAGAAGATGCAAATCATGTTCAGTTATATTCCTAATTTCTGAGGGGAAAAATAAGAAAAAAAAACACCAGGATAGATAGCAAGCTTACTAGAGCTTTCAAAGGGATCAGTATCACTAGGGTATCAAGAACTGTCTGTCACAAATAAAAGTAACACCAAATAATTTGTGTTGTTTTTTATTTTTGTTTCCCATGGCTATTGCAGAGTAACATAAAGAATAGGGGACGAAGCAAACTACAGGCAAAAGGAGCAACTTGGGGTAGAACTCCACCACATTCGAACAAACGGCTACTGGTTCACTTGTTGTTTCTGTTCCTCAATAACCCACCCATGTTCTGCCTGTAAATAATTAACACATACTGTATATTGCATGAGCCAAATTCACAATAATAACGGTGAACAATGAAATTTGGATGTGAAACATTGGGGAGATTCTGGCATCAACACTAAAAGGTCCATATGACCGTTACTGCCCCCTTGATGCCACCACTCCCAGTGCTATGTATGACTATTGAAAGTACATGTTCCTTTCTTTGTGCTTTGCTTTACATAGTACTGTGCCTGAAAAAATTGCAATAAATGATATCAGATTTTTTAAACTATCTTTAACAAGATTCTCCTTGATCTCCAATTGCAAAATCTGGCTGGATATAAATTGCACATTTATTGCTTTCACTTTTGCTTTATATACTACAGAGAATCATTTTCAGAATCATTACGTTTACTAGCATCAAAGATGATTTTCACAATTGGAGACTTTTCTTGGAAGATGTACCTTACTGTTCCTTTTTTGAAATGTAAATGACTATAAGGATTACACGAGCAGAGATAAAATTCATGCAGGCCACATTGAATTACTATTAACTATAATTGTTTTTAGTATTCAAATGTCTTTGCCTATGGTTCACCCTAAGCTACACAGGGCTTGATGGGCGAATGGATTTTGATGATGTAGGGCAGCATCATTAAAAGTCTATTTCAGAGCTGTAAAGATCAAAAGATCAGTGCTGCACAGAGCCCAACAGGAGCTAAAAGGACTTCACAATAAAGGGTAGGTAGGCCACTTCACTGAGCGCTGAAGTTTAAAGAACAAACCCCAGGCTCAGGCCTTGGTAGTTCAGGCAAAGAATCATATAAATTGATACTACATCCAAACAGCAGCTGAAAAAATGGGCAATTTCATTTTTGGAAATGGTGTGCCTAAAGTGGAGATGTCTTGCCTAGATGCTTTTCCTCTGTCTCACACAGTAAAGGAAATTTCCTCCTTTTGTAAGAGGAAAGAGTTTGTTATTTTAATGGTATAACTGGCTGTTGTCTTTGCTCAAGTCAACATGTTTTAGGTACAAGTAACACTGCTTACATAAGCATTTCTTACAGTGGGACCAGAGTAAAGTTCATCAGGGTCAAATGGTTAGTTAGAGGTGGAAAATGAACCAGAATTGTTGGGGTTTAAAATCCAAAGTATTTGCCATTAAGCAACACTGCCTAGAATCTCCAAAGGCACTCATTGATATATCTCACCAAGAGACATATATATTGTATACACTGTATACCAGTAACGGCGCACTGCATGATAATGTGCAGTGAATACACTTGACTTGAGCATTCCTAGTTTTCCTACTCTTTCTCTGTATGTTTAGTATTCATTTGCTCAGAGGTTGATGAGATTGCTGCTTCTTGAGCAGCTCTTCTTTTCTCCACCCTACCGGCCCGCTTCTCTTCTTTCATCTGCAATTTTTCATGTTAAAACTGATTAAGTCAGTGTTTGTGCTGCAATTATTTAGTACCTTTTCCTTAATTTTTCACCTAAGCTGCCACTTAAGTCTTCAATCTGCCTCAAGAATGATTTAAGATACGAACAGGTAGGGGAAGTGATGGCGAAGGTGGTAGGGATGAGAAAGGCACCCGCACGCATGCGCCGTACGGCCGCCTTGCTGGCTGCTGCCAAGAGTTGATTCTACAATAAAATAAAAAAAAAATATAAAGAGGAATAACCTTGGAGGTCAATCCATCACCCAGAAAACGAATAGTAGAGGTCACGTAGTATATGTGTACCAAATTTCAGGTCAATAGGTGAAACAGTTTGCGAGCTAGAAGTGATTTAAAATCCTGGACAGACAAACGAACAGCCACGGTAGCATATTATATATAAAGATATACAGTATGATTACAATGATATAGCACTAGAGCAAAGATTTAAATGTAATACAGTACATATATGTAACTGAGGTGGGCTGGCGCCCTGCCCAGGGTTTGTTCCTGCCTTGCGCCCTGTGTTGGCTGGGATTGGCTCCAGCAGACCCCCATGACCCTGTGTTAGGATATAGCGGGTTGGATAATGACTGACATACATGTAAAAATTTCTACTTTCCAAATACTAAATTTCATACATTTGCTATTTCCAAATTTCATAAATGAAGTTTTGTTTTCTTGTTATTATCACATTTTTGAAAAATGTGTATCTGTGTCTGTATATCTGAGTGCTTTGCAGACTCTGTGTTTAGAGAGCAAATAGGCCAATTCTTGTGAAATTTTGAGGACAACTTGCACTCGTTATCTTGGTTAAGGATCAGTTTCAACTATTTAGCTTTGAGGTTTCAAATTCTAAAATTTGTTAAGACAGATACCAACAACATCTTAAAAATGTACCAAATTTAGCATATGCATTTAGGACTTTAGATTGAAAACATTAATTCACAAAAGTCTTTCTTTCAAAGTTCAAGCCAGCAGTTATTATGTGTGTTTGGGGGTGGTGATGTTAGTTTTTATTATATTTACTTAATTATCGTAGAGGTTCTGTATAAGTGTACTTTCCTCTAGGGGACCAATAAAGTATAATCTAATCTAATCTAACCTAACCCTAACCTAACCGTAACATTACTCTAATCTAATGTAATCTAATCTAATTACAGGGAACCATTAATTACATTTTAATTTATTATTAAACTAGCAGAATGTCTATTTGTTTGTGTAAGATATTTTGTTCAGTGTAAATAAAAAAAAAAAAACTAAAAAAAAGATTTCCCACTCAACAGTTTATGAGCTGAGGTTTGCTAACCCCAAGACTAGCTGCATAATGAAAGGTGTGTATTTCGCTGCTTTCTCTTGTAATTTTTAGCATTTTAAATTAAACAAACATTTGCAGGGAGATTATTCATTCATTATTTGTTCAAATTTGGGTCAAAAACATATTAAGCCCACATATTTGGTTTTTTAGTTATATTAAAAATGTAATAAAAAATAGATTTATTTTTAATTATTGTGAAAACGTTATTTTTAAGTATTGCCTGTTGCACATGTTTTGACGTCTACTCATAGTATACTATACTCATGCTGTAAATTCTGAGAAATTCCTGTGCTAGCCATATCAGATTTTTTATTTTCACCTTGTTCATTAAATGGTGTCTTTTATTTTCTTTCCAGTTTTGTGGTGGATAGTTCTCTCTTTCTGAACAATCAGATTCCCATGTTTCATATATAAAATATTGTTTAACAAAGTTAAATTAGAAGTGTACAGTACACACAGCACATGTAGCGATAAAAATCATCTTTATTAAATAATTAAATTCAATACAGGGGGCCACATTGGAGTCACGATAAGAGCTACAACCTAACAGCCCCAAGTGATCCCTCTTAGGCCAAACAAAGTGCTACAGACTCCCAGCATCATTCCATATGCCACAATCTATAAATTATATTTTTCATATCTTGTCTAGAGGTAATATCAGCCAAAAAACTGAAGTGAAAATATACATATCATGTTTATTTTTTGAAACGATTTTAACTCAAATGTCCACATAAATATTTTGTTTCAAGTTAAAATACAACACTGGTTGCAAATACATAGCTGAGTGCTCCTGTTTAACACAAAGTTTTCTGGGCAAAAAAGAATAAAAAAAAAACATTTTGGAAATTGCTTGTCAAAAACCCATTCTAAGATGTCCAAACTGACAAACAGTAGCAGGCATGCATACTGAATAGAGTACACTGCCCATTATCCACCAGGTTACTAAGACACGGCACGAAAGCGTACTTATCTGGATTTGAGTGAATAGAATTCATCCTTCGATACTGCCTCCCTGCCCCTACCCCCCACCACCAGATAAGCAATTTCAGCCCTTACCAGGATTTGCAACACTGATCACTGATTGAAAACATCAAACAAAGCTTGAACTCAACAAAGCCTTAATGAGAATCATGATAAGAATATAAGAGTATACAGACAGCTTCAGTGTTTTGCAAAAACAGAACAATTTCCATCACTATTCCCATCATTTGAACTGGCAGCCTCAACAGATTTTAGGGTCATCACAAACAGGATATTTATTACAAGCAGAAAAAGGGGAGACATTTACTTGGGTATTGCCAGCTTGAGATGCTGCTTATGGCCTGAACAAAACTCTGAGATGCCTGGGGTACCATAAAGCCAGCCTTTTCATTATTCCAGTCTCCATAAATTTCTATTAGCTTGAGTTATATGTTCTGGAAATCTTTACAATAGCTATTTATGAACTATTTTCAAGTTCAAGTTCAAATTAAAACCTCCTCTATCATTTTGCATTTACTTTAGACTGTGACAGTGGATTTTCTCTTGCTGGTTTGCCCTTATATCTCAAATTACTGTCCAGTTGTTTTTGCTGTCAATATGTGCTGCTTCTGTATCCTGATAAAGCACATCATTTTGTTTTGACCTGTACTAAAGAACTGCTGCATATTAACCACTTTGAAACTGTACTCATGGCTTAAAATGAAAGTGTTTTATTGAGTGGTGTCATTACCTTAATGGAGGTTTAATGAAAACAGAACTTGTAAACTACTAAAAAATTCAAAAGGCAAAACAACTCTTGATTCTGTAAGGCATTCAAAAAAGAATTATTAAACTTCAGATGGAAAACAGCCTTTGTAAGCTTTGGAAAATACATACATGATAATTAAACTTTATCTTAGATGAATCTATCCTGACAAGTCGGATTCATTTAGATAATTCTCTTTAAGATAGTCAGATGTTATTAATGTTTCCACTATTAAAAACTGGCAGCAGTAACTACTAGAAATCGTTTATCCACATACATAGCATAAAACCAACACTGTACAACATTGACAATACAGTCAAGAGTAACAAGTGATTTGTTTCATGTGAACAACAAACTAAGAACAAAAATGAATGCTTTGACAATAAGATAAAAACAATCTGAATGCAAAATTATTTCTGCAGAAAACATTGCTGCAAATGTAGAAACAAAATCTTGAGTCATCATTCCACTAATTACAATGTAACATTGTAATGGAAATAAAGTCTATCTATCTATCTATCTATCTATCTATCTATCTATCTATCTATCTATCTATCTATCTATCTATCTATCTATCTATCTATCTATCTATCTATCTATCTATCTATCTATCTATCTATCTAAATATCATGTTGCTCACTCAACAAGGTTATAATTAATGCACTATAAAATAAATGGAATTATTGCAGATCCTGGTTCTGACAAAACGCAATTGATTCTACATTTAGTTTAAATTCTTGATCACAGAATAATTGCCTCTGATGAAATATCAATGGCCTTTTTTTTTAAGAGATCTATAGTTCCATGCTGGGATCAGTGATTGTGACATGATCACAACAGATTTTTGAAATGGCAAAAAACCTAAGATAATGATGATGATGATGATGATGATGATGATGGCACAGGACTGTGGTGTAAGTATTCAGGAAATTTTGACAGTTTCAGATGCAAAAGAGCTTTGAACTGTTTTTCCAGTAGATGTTAAAACCTGGATACTTGTGCTATACTCATGTCAAAATATTACAAAAAAAAAGACATAGCAGCTTCAGAGAAACTCCAGAAATGAGCAACTAGTCTGATTATGGGACTAAGAGGTATGAGCTATAAGGAAAGATCCAAGGGAATGCACCTTGTCAATTTAACAGAGGATATGACCTAAGTGTTTAGAATTATGAGGAAAATTAATGGAGTAAATTCCTACTTTTGTTTTAAAATACATTCTTCAACAACAACCACAATAACACAGTTCAAAACTTGTTAAGGGCAGATTTTGCACAAATGCTAGAAAGTCATTTTTTGCACATAGAATCATAGAGACTTGTAATAAAGTACGAGGCTGTGTGGTAGAAGGAACTTTACATCTTAACTTAATGTTATTTTGGAGAATAGGATTTTAAAGCTAATTGGGCTAGATTGCCTTTTGTCATCAAAGTTGTTCTAATGTTCTGAAAAACTGTGATGTTCTCCCAATAAGAATTTGTCAGAACACTCACAGCTCAAAGCCAAGTCTGAACATCACTCAGCATTATTAAAGATTAGCCAGTCTTACCATAGAGAACTCAGCTCTTCATATGGCGGGGGTCCACCAGCCTGGTGAAATAAAGGATGTCCATCTTTGGATTCATTTATAATGGTGACTAATGATTATTCTTTACAGAACAGCATCTTTTATCAGTTAGGCTCATTTACATAACAAAGTCAAAGAGGCAGTTTAATTACACCAATCAGAGAACAGGTAAATGGTATGACCCTTAAACATCCCAATGCCATTCTTTATCTAGTGAGGTGGAAATTAAGCATGTGCTTAGCATGAAATCAGATGAAAAGATTGGAACAAAAGTCATGAGGATATATTTAATTCTGTCCAGTTTAGAGTCACAGGGAAAAAGTGATCATCGCAGCAGCACTAGTGTGAAACAAGAAGCAAATGTGGTGGATTGTTTGCTGGACTTTGCAGAGCTTGGTCACACAGCCAAGAAGAAAAGTGTTCTGTGTGAAATCCAGTAACAGAAACATATTAATAAACTGTCATTTTAGCTTTAATCTAGCGATTTGCTAGAAATATTTTGAAACCGTGAGATCGGGTGGTGCAGTGGCCAGTATTCATACCGCAAATCTTTGTGAGGCCAAGTTGCGTATGTAAAGAGGGGATGGATGTAATATACTTCACAGTGCTTGAAGGACTAAACATATCTATAAAACACAAGAAAATGATCATGTTTGGCTGTGTTTCTGGTCATTTTCATGAAGCTCCATATATGGGCTTAGGATTTAATATCAGATGCTGGCCAGCCAAATGTGCAATTTTTTCATAAAAAAGAAGAAATAGTAATGCAAAAGTAAAACACTGTTTGTAATGCATTAGATTTTATAATAAGTAACTACATAGCAGTAGTAATGTAACTAAATTGTGAATTTCCCATTGGGATTAATAAAGTATCTATCTATCTATCTATCTATCTATCTATCTATCTATCTATCTATCTATCTATCTATCTATCTATCTATCTATCTATCTATCTAAATTATTTTCTAAGTAATGTTTGCTAACACTGTTTACCAATTACTTTGGTTTGCTTGTTTTCAAAACATATTTCACTGATAACACAGTTCTATTCAGAAAGGATCATATTTTTTCCATCCATTGAGCACTTGTGATCATAAATTATGTCTTTGATGCTACAGAGTAAAGGGTTTCTTTAATATTTAACAATTTCAACTGAATAATTTTAATCTTGTCAGTTCACATTTTAAAGCAGGACTCAAAGTTGATTCCATGACTTTGGTATGCCCAATTTAATTTATATTTGTGACTAGCTCAAATACCCAGCATTGCCCAGGAGGAAAAGAAAGTGTTGTTTTTTTTAATTGTTTGGGAAAAATCTAATTTAAAAAAACACGACTTTAAAAATAAAAATAAATTAATAAGCAATGAAGACTCAGTAATGTGCTTGTCTTACAATCTTGTATGTATGTTATCATCCAGTTGACGCTCGGAACCAGCCAACTCCATTTAATTTCAAAAGCAACAGGGGTGCAGTGGTGCTCAAACATAAAGAATGATGGCAGTCACCTCCAGTTCGCCCTCTGGTGGTCGTTCCAAGTGTAAACTGGATGATAACATGCATACAAGACCGCGAGATCTTGTATGCGGGGGTGGGTTACGGTTGATTTCATCCTACAGTATTTTTAGTCGACCAATGAGAAACATGTGTACCAAGTTTAATGAAAATCGCTCCAGCCGTTCGGAAGTGAAGCTGGAACATACATACATACACACATACATTGACTTTTATATATATATATATAGATTATTTAAGTACAATTTGGTAATAAAAGCATGAAAATGTACCAGTGTGTGACACTGTTGGGTCACTGCAGTATGGTAAAATAACTTCACACTTCACTGATGATGCTGTATTAACCTCCTTGCTAGTTCTTTTGAAAACAAAATATTAATAGAAAGCAACCTCAAACAATGCACCTTTAAAAGATATGCACCTTTAAACCTTAGTAAAGCTTGGTCTCCTCTCTTTCTCTCTCTCTCTGTCTCAAGGCAACTACACCTATAATACATCAATATGAAAAGTGGACAACATACATTGCCTACTTGCTCATTTTCTTTCTTGAACGAATTTAAAACAGAACAATATAAAAGACCAGGTAAGTCCTGGGTCAAGGTTTTCATCATATTGCTCTCAGTCCTATTTGACACAGTGTGTTATTTGTGACTTTAAAGATTTTTTTATCTCCAAGGTGAAAAGTTGGAACAAATGTGTTAAATGTTCTTCTCTTCAGCACACATCATTTTAATTTAGAAAGATGACACGTTAACCGTTATCACAGAGTAACATCCCCAACTCCAAATCTCAACAAGACAGCTATCGCTGTATCACTAGAGTGACTTTCCTTCATATTTGATATCAATCCCACGGTGCCCCTGCCACCCACAAAGGTATCAAGCGAAGATTTAACATTGCCCTCCAAATGGCTATTTATCCTCATTAAATTCATTTGCCCAACAGACATTTTTCAATTATGCTTCTCTAGCAGCTGGAAATATTTTAATATAATCTCTGAGTTATATAGTCCGCTCCCATGTTCCATTAGACGGATGCCGAGTGTCATTATCTACCCTGACAGCAACCCTGGCTCTTAAGTAATCATTTTACAGTGCTGTGATTTAATAACATTTACAGCAGCATGCGCACTCTGGATTTCCTTTTACAACAGCTTTGCAATACAAAATATACTCTGGTAAACCCTGTTAGCACCTACCTAATACAGCTAAGAGATTAAGAAAATTCCAGTCCTTTGAGGAGAACCTAATGTGATTATTTTAGGTGCCCTTTCTTTATTTAAATAAAATTAGACTTGCGTGTTTTGACCTTCTGTATGACTCCTGCAAGGGGGGAACGTTTTTTCTAATGCTCAATTCTAACCTGAACTGTGCCTAAGGAAAACTTTGCCTACTATGCCTAGGTCTCCTTCTTGCTGTCCAAAAATATGATTTAAGTTTATCTGGCAACATAAAATCACCCAAAGGTTTTTCCGTGTACCCTGTAATGGATGTACTAAATAATGAAAAATTGGCTCCCTATAACTGAAATCACAGCATGCAAGCTGAGAAAATGGAATGCTGAATTAATGGGCTTCCTTCCGTTTGTCCACACATTTTTGTAAAACCTGTCATGCAGACTTTTAAACTTTCGTTTAACAGAGTGATATAACGAATGAAACAATGAATGTTTACACAGTCGAAAGGAAACCTACCACGTGTGCTAACATCACATAGTAGCTCTTCTTTAGTGAGACAATATACACAAAATAAATGTATTTTCCAAACAACATTGCATTGCATTTTCTACTTTCTTTCAGGCTCTACTTGTATGGACATATTTAACCAATGCAGAAAAAAAAGACAATAAAGGCCTTTGTACTGAGAGGTCTGACTTGTTTAAAAACCTGTGGCTTTACTTGATACCGCTCTCTCATTGGAAATGCTGTGTAATTGCTTGCTTTAAATGAAGAGAACTATGCAATTATTTAACAGCCAGAGGCTCTTGTTCCAAGGATGCCTGAACAAACAGAAACAATGAAGGAAGGCATTTCACATGCAGTGCACTTCAGTCACCCTGACAAAAAAAGAACTAAACCAGCAAGTACTCAGCATGGCTAAGTGTTATTAGGGTTAGGGAAATAAAGCAGACGTGCCGTTCAGAGAGCAAGGAAAAGCTTCCACGTGTTAAAGACTTATTCTCTACACAACTTAACATTTCATGAAGCGATACTTAATACAAAGAGTGAGAAAGAGAGAGACTGACAGAACAGCAAGAGTCAGCAGAAAGGTTTCAGCAAGCAATAAACAATTAGAGCTCCATAAAATAAAGGCATCAAGTGTACAACCCCTCCAAATGGGATAATCCAGATTCTCACACAAAGTTTCTCGAGCTATCAAAAGCAAATGTACATTATACAAATGATTAGGCAGACTTTTTTCATCATTATTCCTGCAGATCTACAGACTTTATATAGTTCAACAAGTTTATTACCTTGCATATGACTTTGGTCAAAATGATCACAAGCCGTGAAGCTGTACTCACTAAAAACCTATAAACTGACAATGCTCGCCCTCAGGAAAAAAAAAACCAAAAAAAACACTCCAATCATGCTGGATATTTATTTAAGGACCTGAATAGTTCATTTAACTTCAACATGTGGGAATTTACTGCCTCAGCAGTCAGGAAATCCGCTCTGAAGAGGAGAAAAAAATCCTTGCTTGTGTGCCCCACTTCCTATGTATTCAGTTCAGCACTACGCAAATGAAGCTCTGGAGTGCAAGATTTCTTTTATGTCTTGACTAAATTTAGCACAGGGTCAGATTTAAAAGTGACTTAGTAATACGTATTGGAGGAATTATTTGTATCTATCACTCAAACTTAATGGAGCTTTCAAGTGCGATTCAGCTTACCTCACTCAGTTCCGTGGAAGAATCATTTCCATATTTCATAGCAACTCCAGAGTTCATGATTCCAGCTCTCAGTATTAAATTACTTTCCAGATTTATAATTTTTTTTCGTCCTGGTGGATGTGGTTTAGAAAGTGGGAGGGAGGATGAAGAAACCAGGGGAAGAAAAAAAGAGTCACCACTTTAAGCTGTCTTCTTCAGTTATCCACATTCCACAAGAGCCAGCCATTCTTTACTAAAAATCTATACCCCCCCCACCCCCACCCCCAAAGAAAAAAAACAAAAACAAAAGACAGCACTTCATTAAACAAACACCGGTTTCAGAAATGCATATCCTTCAGCACGTATCAAGAAGACCTGAGCTTTCTTGCTTTAATTTCACAAGCAGATCAGCTACTGAATGCCGATTAGCATCACTGGAGTATTGGATGCAGCGGCTGCAGCAGAAAATGATTTGACGCCTACTTAAGAAAACTGCCCAAGTCCACGAGAAGTCAGAAGGCACACAATATTTTCATTACAATTTCTCTTCTTCAACCTCCTCCAAAAAATGTGATAAGAAAAGAATGTGCAGCCTTGAAAAGAAAACAACACCTCAGAGATCCTGGCAGTACAGCAAATTATTCAGCAAGCCTTGGATTTATCCAGCAGTGTCAGTACCTTTTCTAGCCAAGCTGCTGCTCAATTCCTGACTAAAGGGAGACTCGCTGTTCTGCTGCTCCACGCTGAAGTTTCTGTCTTTCCAGCACACTTACTCACTGATTCCCTCCCCTCTCTCTCACTCTCTCTCTCTCTCTCCCCCTCACCACCACACCCCCCCTTTCCTCTTCTCCTGGCCCTGTCGAGGAGTTTGGAGGTGGTTTATGATCAAACACAGCTGTCTTGCTGTTGGCTACAGGGTGAACAGAATGGGCGTTACCATTGAGCCAGTGGCGTGTTGTAGAGATTGTAGAGAGTTCATTTTCAAAAAAAATAAAGCCTAGAAGGAAGTAGAACTCCCTCACCACACACGTACATTTGTTTAACATCTGAAGTTTAGGCATTCGTGCTTTCAAAGAAAAAAAGCTCTAGTCCAGCACATACTGTGTGAGAGATGAAATCAAAATAATGTTATGGAAAAAATCTTTGGGGAAGTCTTATCTAAACACACCACCAAACAAGTTTTGTAGTGATACAGTAATATTAGATTTAAACTGCTGCCTGAGGTAATTCTTGCTAAAGAATGCTATCCAACAGAAGAGTACAGCAATTTGTGTGGGAGGAATCCTCAACCTGCCTAATTCTATTTTATAATATCAAACATTACTCTTACTAATGTATATATGACAGTCTTTTTTGCTTTTATAACATCTTAACTTTTCACTTCAAATTATTCTTTAACTTAATCTTTAATTGCCACTTTTCAAAGGACAGCTCTAAGGAACCAGTTTCAAATCAGGGTGGTTCTACACGTGCTATTGATATATCTGCAATTCTTGCCGCCGGGTCTCACTGAGCCCTTTTGGCTCTTTAATAAAGGCTTAAAGGTGACCCTGGCTTACTAAACATGACTCTTCATTAAAGTCAATTATTACCTTATTGGGCCCCACCAACTGTGAGTTGCAGGTAGCTGGTACATAACTCCACCACATAGTAAAGTATTGTGTTTTATTGTTGTGTTCTTGGTTAAAGCTCCACCAATCCATTCACCCATCCATTTCCGAGTCCTCATTGTTCATTACAAGATTTTGGCGTGCTACGATGGCATCCATTCATGCATTTCTAAGTCCTCATTATTCATTAAAATGTTTTGGGAGCTGGAGTCTGTCTTGACAGCCTGAGGCAGGGTGCTAATCCATAGCAGGACATCATATCTCATACCCTTACTATGTTTGTTTATTAATGAGAAACATGGTCTAACATTTTTTAAGGTAAGGAAGACATATGTTTCTGAGATAAAATGATTATTTCAGGTAAGAAGGAGAGAACTTCTGATGTAAGGTTATTACATTCACTACTCATGGCAAGTAGCAGTGTCTGCCATGTTGATTAGCACTTGCAAGTAAGAATTTCGCTTTACTCTTTACTCCATGCTGGAAGGACTGGGAGAGGGAACGTATCCAGTGCATTACATCCCCCGGAAACACTAGATGGCAGCCCCCCTGGGTTGCAGCAGTGCCTCGGACTCTTGCAGGGCTCCATGGGAGATGGAGTTTGATACAGCCCTGTTGGGATTTGTGGGCGCTGCCAAGAGGGGGCTGCAGCTGCTGCTGAGCCAATATGGGCACGTCTTCCGTCACACCCGGAAGTGGAACAACAAGCACCTGAAGCACTTCCAGGTGCCTTATAAAGGGAGCCAGCAACCACTACTCCGGGAGTCAGGTGGGAGAAGACAAAGTTTGTCTGGAGGAGTGTAGGAGGAATGAGAGAAGAGAAACAAGAAGAGATTTGTGTTGTTCTGTGTTTGTGGGAAACGGGAAAGGCATTTCCCACGAGGGAAGAAAAGAAAAATAAAAAAGGTGTGTGCTTGAACTTGTGTCTCATGCCTGTCTGTGTCGGGTTTGGGTGGGTGGCGGTGCGCCCCCTGGTGGTCCACACTCTGTACACATGAAAATAATTACTCAATAAACCTATTAGCCCCATATACAAATCCACTCTTACTTACTCCAGACCCATCAACCTAACACACATGTAGAGTAACTGGAGGACTGCAAGATAAAAACAAAAAGTAATCTGGCCATTAATAAAACTCAGGATTCTGGAGCTGACAGACAGTAGTGTTAGCCAATGCCTCACTGTTGCAGCCATCAACCAGTACATAAATTTAATAAAATATATAAATATATATAAAGATCTATCTATCTATCTATCTACCTATCTATCTATCTATATATATATATATATATATATATATATATATATACAGTATATATATATATATACCTGCGGTGGGCTGGCACCCTGCCCAGGATTGGTTCCTGCCTTGTGCCCTGTGTTGGCTGGGATTGGCTCCAGCAGACCCCCGTGACCCTGTGTTCGGATTCAGCGGGTTGGAAAATGGATGGATGGATATATATCGTCATGCCCATGTACTTGAGAAATAGCTTAAGGACTTTGATGATGGTAGTTACTAGCTGAACCAGGGGTTGGCACTGTGTACTAATGACATTTCTCTTCCTCCCTCTGCAGAACAAAAGATTGATGCCCATTCCACCTCTGACAATTTTATTTGCCCTTCTCCTTATCCCACTCCTTCTAATTTAGAGGGAAAACTCAGGTATTGGTAGCAGGATTGACACCCAGGATTGTCAGAATTGGCACTTCAGCCACTGTAAAAACCTCACACTGTTCCAGTGTGGTGCTGAGGTGTCACCCACTGCACTCAGGTCTCAATCCAGGTGGTTCGGCATGTGGTTGGTGTGGCAATGCACTATCAGCGCATAGAGGAAAATGTATTGTGATCTATAGCTCTTTATTTAAATTATTGCTACTAATTTATCCATTCCATTCTTGCACATTAAATAGGGTTCCCCAAGGAGCCCCAAACATTTTAGTTTTGTCCATGTTTTTTTTTCCACAATATCTACATATCATGGTAACAGTAAAAAAGATGATAATATGTAATCTATGTAATACACTCTGTAACTCATTAAAAGAACAACATTACAGAATTAAAAGAGTAGTTCTAGAACTAAAATATTAGGAAGTACCACAGCAGTTGAATATTACTTTAATCTAAATATATACTACAAAGTAGCCCAAAACAAATATTTTAGATCCATGCCCTGTTCATTTTAATATTCTCAAACAGTTGTACAAATCATTTGACACATTGGACAGGGCAAAATGCATTTGTGAATGAAGTATAAATGCAACAAAATCTTTGCACAGCACCTCTGGCTAAATTTTCTATAGCACAAGAAATTGTCAAACTCAGTTCACAGTATTGGGCACACGAATGTTATATCTCAAAAGTGAAAGAAGCTGTCTGCTTCTGCATTCATGAGAGAAACTGTCAATAAGAAAAAAGGAAATGAGGAAACCTCCTTAAAAAATTATTAACAATGTGGTTGTCCTCTACAATGGACTATATATCCTCCAAACGTTGGTTCCTCCTGTAACACTGCCAAGAAAGGCTGGTGCCATACCAGACCATTTCTTTTTAATTGTTTAATTGGTTTGAGGAAATTGATAAATGTAGGCAGGTTTAGTTGCTCAAGAATTTCACCCCTTTTTTTAAAGAATTCTAATAAATTATCAAAGGAAGTGAAGATGGCTCCCATCGGTAATGCCAACACACTTCACACAACAACTGCTTTACAAAAAATATTCATTTGGATTTTAATATACAGTTCACTTTGAGGATGCCCAGCAATTCTGCATACACATTATTGATGGTTCGATAAGGATTTCAGAATTCAAAGCAGTAAAGCTGATCTGATAAATCAGAACAGTGACCACATAAACATGACCGGATATAATTACAGGAACATGAATCCTCATTTATGCATATGGAAATAAAGTGCAACAAGAGAGCACATGAATTGATATTAACAGGTTTTGAAAAAATGAAGTATGAACCGTACCTTCGAAAAGAACTTTACAAATGCCTGTAGAAATTGTTACATTAAATTAAGTTCTTCATTGATGACACAAGACCACTGCCTAGGTTCAGTCACTTGTAAATTATTGTTGACCAACAGCTTTTTCCAAGGTAATTTACAATATTAGAATATGGTAACATTTTGACAAGTTAACTGATTTAGCTCAAGGCCACACAAGGAGTCACAGATGGAAACTGACCTACCAACCTTGTGGCCTTAGCCACTACACCAGTCTGGTTGCTGAACATAACAGATACATTGCACCTGGTCAGATACTATGACTGACATTTATAGGAAAAACAAGCAACAGACTCTGTCAGTTTGCTCATGACAGCTACCATGTGCAGACTTAGAATATCAGCAAGCTTTCAAGAGTAGATAGATAGATAGATAGATAGATAGATAGATAGATAGATAGATAGATAGATAGATAGATAGATAGATAGATAGATAGATAGATAGATAGATAGATAGATAGATAGATAGATAGATAGATAGATAGATAGATAGATAGATAGATAGATAGATAGATAGAATTTTATTTGTCCACAGGGGAAATTTGGCTTTTTACGAAAGCGCTATAAAAATATATACATAAATAGGTAGATAAGTAAGTAAATAAATAAATAAATATGCACACACACTTTGGTCTGAACACACACCACGATGACTATAAAGCAAAAGAACTCAAAAGAAAGAAAACTTCTGACTTGGTTGTCACAGTCCAAGTGAGGCATTATGCAGACATATAGCTATTGGTATAAAGGAGCCCCAGTACCATTTCTTGACACACTTCTGCTGAATGATTCAATGGCTGAAAGTCCTCGGTGTTAGTGTGTCAGAAAAAGGGTGTGCAGCATTGTTCATAATGGCACTCACTTTTGTTTTAATTCCCTCCTTTGCTATGACCTCCAGGGATCCAAAGTGCATCCTATAACTGCACTTGCCCTTTCTTACCAGCCCAGCACACCATATTGTAAAAAATCTCACTGGCCATCACAGAGTTATAAAAGATAAATGAAGGATGTCATTTCCCACATTAAAGGAACGCAGTCTCCTAAGGAAAAACAGCCTACTCTGCCCTTTCTTATATAGCTTCTCTGTGTTCCGAAACCAGTCCAACCTGTTATTAATGTGGACCCCCAAGTACTTGTAGGTGTGGACCACCTCTACATCCACTCCTTGAACAGTGACCAGACATAGAGGCTTTTTGGTGTGGTGAAAGTCAATAATCAGTTTCTTGGTTTTGCTGATGTTAACATGCAATTCTCTTTGCACCAAGAAACAAAGTTCTCCACCTAACTTCTCTCCTCTGTCTCATCCTCTTCATCAACTCATCCCATAAGTCAGCGAAAGGCAAGCTTTTTCGAGTTGCGGCGCACTAAGTCCAAAAATTTTCTTTTGTGGCACACCTGAGGACTGCCTATAAATAAAGTCGAGACGACACAATCTATGGACAATCGCCAATAAAAAACAGTTAATTTTACAAGTTTGAAAGACATTTTATTAATAAAGGAATCAAAGGATAAATCTTAAATTTAATTAATATGAACATTGAGATTGTTTTTCAGCACATATGAGATTGATGCAAGGATCAATTTTCGAAAGACAGACGCACATTTCCTTGTCGATCATTTGAAGTCTCTCGCGTTTCTTAGACTTCATTTCCGTAAGTGTTAAAAAACCTTGCTCATAGAGATAAGAGCTTCCAAATGGTAAACTGGAAAAGGTCACTGAGTTTATAAAGTTTACTGTGTTGATCAGCGGCGTCAGAGGGAAAATAAGGTTAATTTTTCCATAGTAATACTCAGACCAATAAGTGGTGAGAGCTGCAGCGACATCGATACTCTCTCGTCGGCAAGAGCCGAAATGTAGCGTTCGTATTTTCTCGTTCTATATTTGCTCCACCTTCTTCTATCCGTACAGTGATAGAGATCTTCTAACAACGAGACTTTTTAAGTCTCACAAGATGTGTTTTTGACACCGCTGGTGTTGATATTATGATGAATGGTGAACAGCGAAAATTTTAACTTGCATTCAAAATAAATACATTTGTTTATTCAACAATCTGATTAACCGTTATCTGTTTTTCCAACATAAAATATATTTTTTTAAACATTATCTTTTTAATCAACCAAAAGTTCAAAAACACTAGCAATTTTAAATATTTTACAAAAGTTTTCGCGGTGCCCCTAGAAAATTCTGCGGCGCACGGCGCACCGGTTGCCCAACAGTGCCATAAGTGCAGAATCATCTAAGAATTTCTGTAAATGACATGACCTAATGCTGTATATGTAGTTGGAGGTGTAGAGAGTGAAGAGAAAAGAAGACAGCACTGCTCCTTGAGGTGCTCCAGTGTTGCTCACATCTGTCCCAGAAACACAATCCTTGAGTCACACAAACTGCAGTCGGTCTGACATACAGTCTATTATTCAAGCGTTTACCATAGATGGATGGAACTGAGGGCACTGGAGAAATCAAGTGCTGCCAGTTTTGTTCAGGTAAGAATAAGTCTTGTGGAGCACACAAATAATTGCATCCTCCACTGTCCAATAGGCAAATAGCAGCCAGTCCAATATATATATATACATATATATATATATATATATATATATATATATATATATATATATATATATATATATATATATGATTGAAATAGTTTACTGTCAAATAATGTAAAGAGTACGCGACATGTGTTTCGCCCTAATTCTGGCGTTACCTGGTAGGTAACCACCCATACAATCAGATTGTGAGTCAGACTACGAATGCCAT
Organism: Erpetoichthys calabaricus; assembly: GCF_900747795.2. Classification (NCBI taxonomy): domain Eukaryota; kingdom Metazoa; phylum Chordata; class Cladistia; order Polypteriformes; family Polypteridae; genus Erpetoichthys; species Erpetoichthys calabaricus. The sequence continues at coordinate 118,231,310 of NC_041400.2, read as the reverse complement.
GAATGTAATTACCCCGATCTACATGCTGTCAAATAAACGAACCACAAGCCGTGGCGCAACGTTAGGGGCTTCGTCTCTAGCGCTGACTTCCGAGGTTCGATTCCCGAGAGGGAGTGCAGTAGAGTGTGTATGCCTGATGAGCCCAGAATTAGGGCAAAACATGTGTCGCGTACTCTTTGCCTTATTTGACAGTAAACTGTTTCAACCATTCTATGATCTGCTTCTCACAACTAAGGGCATTGTGGCGGATGTTAGCCGACTTGCTGATCAACCACAAGCGTTACCTGGTAGGTAACCACCCATACAATCAGATTGTGATTCAGACTACGAATGCTGTGAATCTATAATAATAAAAGGCAAAGCCCTCACTGACTGACTGACTGACTCACTCACTGACTGACTGACTCACTCATCACTAATTCTCCAACTTCCCGTGTAGGTGGAAGGCTGAAATTTGGCAGGCTCATTCCTTACAGCTTACTTACAAAAGTTAGGCAGGTTTCATTTCGAAATTATACGCGTAATGGTCATAACTGGAACATATTTTTTGTCCATACACTGTAATGGAGGAGGCGGAGTCACGTATCGCGTCATCACGCCTCCTACGTAATGACGTGAACTAAAAACAAGGAAGAGATTTACAGCACGAGTCACACGCGGGAACGAAGGTAAATGACGTTAATTTTTGACTGTCTTTTAATACTGTGTAAGCATACATATTAACACATGTGCAATTAAATGTGTGCATTTACGGGGTGATTTCTCAGGCTTAAAAGCTCGCCTTTTATCAAACGTGGGAACAAAGGTAACTGACGTTGTTCACTGTCTTTTAATACTGTGTAACCATACATATTAACACATGTGCAATTAAACGTGTGCATTTACGGGGTGATTTCTCAGGCTTAAAAGCTCGCCTTTTACTAAAAAGGTAAATGCTAAACTATTTTCAATCAGTTTAATGAAACGCTCCCGTTAAGGATTGCAATAACATATTCGCGAGATAAAACAACGAAGTAGGGGGAAATGATGGAAGAGCCGCAAACAGCGAAGAGCAAAAAATTAATTAAACAATTGAGAAGGGAGCGAGTGAAGCATTCAAGCATGTTCATAAGGGAAACAAAGCACGGTGTAAAACGTAAGTTTAAATTAAGTTTATAGAAACGCTCCCCCTGCGGATTGCAATAACATATTCGCGAGATAAAAGTTTAATGAGAAGACACGAGGTATAAACGAACCACACGCCGTGGCGCAACGTTAGGGGCAACAGTTTCAACCATTCTATGATCTGCTTCTCGCAACTGAAAGACGGCACATGGCGGATGTTAGCCGACTTGCTGACCGCAACATTAGGGGCTTCAACTCTGGCGCTGA